>NW_010117740.1:0-482 GCF_000699245.1 Pterocles gutturalis
CCCAGCCAAGGGCAAACCCATCACAGTGGCCAGCAGTCCTCTCACGGTAAAGGTGTAGTGGCAAAATCTTGCGCTGATTCACACCTTGCCCAGGCACTGCATTACCAGCCACACCAAGTCCAGGGCCTTGTGCATCTCTCCTTGCCGAACAGTCCAGACGCTGTTTTCCCTCTTGCCGGAGCCTGGCACCAATACACCAATATTGAACATGGCCAGCAATCCTCTCACAGCAAAGGCGCTATCGGCAAAGTCCTGCGCTGATTCGCATCTTCCCTGGAACTGCATTTCCAGCCGCACCAAGATGGGGGATCTGTGCCTCAAGTCTGGATGCCATATTCCCTCTCGCTGGAGCCCAGCGCCAACATTGAAGATGCCCGCAATCCTCTCACGGGAAAGACGAGAGCAGCAAAATCTACTGCTGAGTCACAGATGCCCCAGTCAAGGCAGTTCCAGTCGCATCAGGTCTGGGAGTTTCGCATCTT
>NW_010117740.1:608-31886 GCF_000699245.1 Pterocles gutturalis
CCTCTCACCGGGGCCTGGTGACAATATTGAACACGGCTGCCAATCCTCTCATGGCAAAGGCACTATCGGCAAAGTCTAGTGCAAAATCTAGTCACGAGAGAACTGGCGAATGAAGTTGCTGAAGCCACTATCCATCCTATTTGAGAAGTCTCCCCTGGGAAACTATGCTCCTCCTGGAAACTATGCTAAGGGACATCAAAAATAAGGAGGTGATTGGTGACAGCCAACATGGCTTCATTGAAGGCTAGTCATGCCTGAGAATTTCAGTGGCCTTCTATGATGAGGTCACGGCACAGGTGGATAAGGGAAGAGCAACTGACATCTACCTGGACTTGTGCAAAGCCTTTGACACCATCCTGCATGGCATCCTTGTCTCTAGACATGGATATGACCACTCGGTGGATAAGGAACCGGCTGGATGGTCTCACTCAAGGAGTTGTACTCAATACCTCGATATCCAAGTGGAGACTGGTGACAAGTGGTGTTCCGCAGGGGTCGGTACTGGGACATGTCTCTTTGTTGGAGACATGGACAGTGGGATGGAGTGCACCCTCAGCAAGTTTGCCGATGACACCAAGCTGTGTGGTGTGGTGACACGCTGGAGGGAAGGGATGCCATCCAGAGGGACTGGACAGGCTGGAGAGGTGGGACCGTGCCAACCTCGTGAAATTTAACAAGGCCAAGTGCAAGGTCCTGCATGTGGGTCAGGGCAATCCCAAGCACAAATACAGGCTGGGAGGAGAGTGGATAGAGAGCAGCTCTGAGGAGAAGGACTTGGGGGTGTTGGGGGATGAGAAGCTGAACATGAGCCGGCAGTGTGTGCTGGCAGCCCAGAAAGTCAATCAAGCCCTCGGCTGCATCAAAAGCAGCATTAGCAGCAGGTCGAAGGAGGTGATTCTCCCCCTCTGCTCTGCTCTCGTGAGACCCCACTGGTCCTCCGAGAAGAGAAGGCTCCAGGGAGACCTTAGAGCAGCTTCCAGTGCTGAAAGGGGGCTGCAGGAGAGATGGGGAGGGACTGTGATCAGGGAGTGTAGCGATAGGACAAGGGGTAACAGTTTTAAACTGAAAGAGGGCAGATTTAGACTAGATATTGAGAAGAAATTCTTTACTGTGAGGGTGGTGTGGCCCTGACACCTTGCGCAGGTCTCATTGGGATTCACCTCTTGGCTCTCCAGGAGGGATTGAGGTACAACACCAACTTTAGAAAAAAAATTGAAATGTCCCAGGAACATATTCTGTGACTAATAATAATATAACAAAAATAATTAACATCAGTTTTAATTTTTTTAATGGTAAGAATAATTCCATTGTGCAGAAAGAGAAATACGTTCAAGAACCGTGTAGATGTGGTGCTTAGGGACATGGTTTAGTGAGTTAGGTGGTGTTGGGTTGGACTTGATGATCCTTGAGGTCTTTTCCAACCTTAATGATTCTATGATTCTAAGTTTTCCCCCTCATTCTAGCAATGACCACTACAGGGCACTAAACAGAAAATCCTGATGTTGCTGAAATCTCTCTGGAGCTACGAAGTACTTTTGAACTAAGTATGTGCACTGAAGCCTTCTTGCAGACAACACGGAAACCATACAAACTCTTCCGCTTTGCTGATCCTATGCCAAGATTCCCTACTGTATTTGGTAAAAAAAAGCATTGTGAAATGGAAACGTGATGACAGAATTGAGAGAGAAATGAACAAAACCTTTTTGTGATAGTGATAGCTGTTCGCTGGGGTGGAAGCTGCATGAACCCAGTGGCTATCAAAGGCTGTGAACCCTTTAGCACTCATGGCCCTGTATGTGTTCAGTGGTAGACAAGAATTCAAAATGTACATGCGTCTCCTTCAGCATTGTCAACTTGAGTTTTCGTCAAACCACATTCTTTATTAAGCAAAGAACCCTCTAAAAAACAAACAAAAAACCCAAACAAAACCCCAGAAATTAATTCCTCTGTTCTGAATAAGCGTGTGGAAACAGAATAAACTAAATACCAAAGCAGGCAAATTTCAGGGGGCAGAACATGAAGCCTGCTTTTCAGACACACAAGATAGCCCACATTAGAAGTAAAATGCTTGTTTTCACAGAATGGTTTCTTCATGCTTCATAAAAAAATTCCACCGAGATAAAGCACCTCATTTATTGCAGAATTCAGTAAACAACATCAGCAGTTAAACAGACATTCATGTGAGTAAAACAAGCAGGACACATAGGCAAATTACCCATCTCAACTTTATGATGCATATAATCAAGATTACTAGCCTAAGGTGAGACAAATTCCTAAATTATGTTGTTTCTTTTTTTTTAAGCCTAGAGAATCAATTTACAGTGAGATATGTATCTCTGTACCAAATGTAATTCTCTAACTAAGCCATTTATAATTTGATGAAATTGACTAAAACATTGGTCTGTCTTGCTGTGGTTTTCCTGGCCCCCATGAAGTATATACACGGTGAAAAGTTTAATCTATTTTCAATAGCAGAGTTACAGTATTTGTACAGAATAATGAAATTACACTTTCAAAGAAAAAGAAAATCAAAACTGAAGGGGAAAATAAACTGTAAACTTTATGCAAGTATACTTAATATAACTCCTAATGTTTCCAGTGCAATAGCTACATAACCCATTACCGAATGCTGCAGACCTAGACTCCCAGCAGTTCTAAATTCCAAAGAAGTCCCACATGGGTTATATTATTTACAGGGATGAAGTATTCTGTCGATATTCTCTGGTGGTTTTCTCAGAGAATGCAGATTCTCTTTTACAGATGCAGAAGTGAAACACAAAGTGGTTCTGGAGAACACAGGCAGCCTATGTAGGAACCTGTCTTGTCAGCCAGTTTTTCACGGGAAGCTTGTCTGGCTTCAAAACTGCCTAATTTCTTGGAAGTCTTGGGAAGTTGCTCCGAAGTCTCAATTTTTAGGTTTCTGCCTCTTCAACAAGTTGCCTGCTGACTGCGACTCTGGTGCTTAATCAGGATTTTTAAACTTCTTTTCCCCAAGAGAAGGGATTTAATTCCCATCAGATTATTATTAGGGGAGTATTTTTCCACTTACTGGAAAGATGAGAGAAAAACTTCTCACTGCTACAACAGATGAATGTTACCACTAAAAAAATTATTTTCTCCTTAATTAATTTCAGCCCAATTCTGAACTTAATGGTACAGCAGACACTGAGCACAAGTTTGATGGTCGACTCCCACACAGCAAAAATGTTCAGGTTTCCTCTTCCATAGATTCCTAGGCATCCTGTTAGTGAGCACAAGTACAACAAAGGAAAAAATAGGTTCACAGATGATACCAAAAAAGCACAGTATTTTATCAAAAAGCACTATTATGTCCTGCCTTGCTATACTATAATATTGCAGTGTCATATACTGCGATAGAAGTATCGACTAGTGCCCTAAGCCACTTACTGCTATCAAGCAAATACCTTTATAGAATTCGGACATGACTGTCCTTAGCATAGAACTGGAAAATCTTACAGTGGGCAACACAGGTGTGAAGTTGAAGAATCGAGACAGACAGTAAAAAGCTTTGTCTATGAAGACCATAATTTAGTACAGCATTTAACTTATTTAATTTGCAGTGCTAGGGTGTCTCTGTGTTGGCTTTATGCTGTGATGGCAGTATTATCATCTAGAAGGCTGTCATGCCATCTTGTGGCAATTTTTTGGATAGCATTATCGACATCAAGATTATATGAATGAACTGTTTCAAAAGAACATTAAAATACCCAGATTTACTGTAGGGAGAGTTTTGTCTATGTTTTTAGATTTTTTTTCCTAAAAAAAATTAAAACATTTCAGTGGAAGCTCAACATCAGTGTCCCAACACTATCAGAGGATGTCGTATGTAAATCAGAACTGAGCTTTCTCAGGCTGCAGTTTTTCATGTACCAAATATCAGCAGGGCTGGGCCTTCCTAACAAAACAAACCACAAGTGGTTAAAAAGCTCTATAAATAAAACAGCTGTGTTGGACTGGAAATTACAGTCAATTTTCCCCTCGAGATTAATTAATCTCAATAAAAGGACACACAAAGATATTTTAAGAAGACTAAATGGGAGAAAAGGAACAGGTTTCCTGCCCTTTTCCATTCCATTTTAGCAGTATCACAGAAAATATTGCCTTCAAAAAGCAATGGATATAGCTTTCTCTGAGAATATCTCTCTTCCCTGGGGTCTTCCAGCAGTTAGTTAATGAGCAAATTCCGTCTTTTTTTCACATAATATTATCACTTGTTTCCCACTACTTCTACAGTAGTTACAACTATAACCTGCAGGTTACCTTAGTTCTTATAAACTGAAGAATTTACTAGTCTTTTTCTCTTTTTCAATCTCAGCTGTTCTCAAAAGTAGCTAAGTTGGTTTCTCTAAAACAAAATTAGTTCCAGAATCTTTCTCTTTTGGTATCAAAACCAGGTGCTCATTAGCAGCTTATGCATGTTTGCTGTAGTACCAACTTTGTTGGGACTTCTTGCTCACCAGCTGCTGACGTACTTATTGACAGGAACCATATCCCCTCTTAACCTTTGTCTCTCTAAGCTGAGGCCAAAACATGACTCCAGAGTATACTAGTGGAAGATAGGTTTTGCTAGCAGTCATTCTCAACACATACCCTAGAAAGTGTTTTTCAAAGCAGAACCTGGGTGATCACCACTGCGCTGTATATTTAAGGTAAAATGGCATTATGGCCCCTTAGAACAGTGACTGTTCCTCCTTAGCTGGGATACCTGTGTTAGTGCATTTGCTTGGCTTTCCATCGGTATCACAACAGTGGCACAGTTTGTCTGTAAGGCACTACCGCAATCCAGTTCTTCTCCACCTTCCTTGTAGCTGATAAACATCCAGCTTTAGCATCTGTACGACTGTCAGAAAAGAGATTTTTCACTAGATGACCTAATGAATTTTGTAGGACCACCACCAACCCATTGGACTTGTTGCAGATCACATTAATTTTCCTTAGACCAGCAGAGTTTATGCTGCTTGGTATTCTCACACCCTTAATCTTCCACTAGCATGTAATTCTTCTGATTTCTCATTATTATTTACCTTACACTGGCTGAGTTTGTCTGCTTAATATTCATACAGAGGTAATATTCCAGCAGCAAATTAGTCTTCTATTTTTTCATCTACATAGGATTTTATTGATTTTACCATATATATAATACATCTACAGGGGTGTTTTATGGGTTTACCACTCCAAAGGCACAGTACACTTGGATGTGACTAAAGGTTGCCAGGCACATTAAGACAAATCAACGTTTTAAGCAATAGAATATGCATTGGTGAAAGTTAGACTTCTGCAGGTTCTGCAAGTTTACGTATTCTATCCAGCAGTAATGATACATTCAGCATGTTACTGCGGAACTTCACAAAAGAATTGCTGTTCAAGTGCTAGAACACAGAACAGTACGAGCCAGATCACATAGCAGAATACATAATCTCAGTGCTTCATAGGTTCTCTAAATTATATGTTCTATATATAAACACATAAAAACATGCAAACAGGCAAATTTAAGTCCATGAGAAGTTGTAAATCAAGTAAGGGAGATTCACCTGACTAGCTACTCAGTGTCACTAAAAAGATATCGTTCATAAACTCACAAATTGTGGTGTTTTTGTTTTGTTTTGGGGGGTTTTTTTTGTGGTCCCTGTCATTACCATGCAGGGATCTGCTACTGCTCCTCTGTACAAGGATGGACTGCTTCCACTGAGAAAAGGAAAACACTGGAAAGCATAAGCAACATGATGGACACTCTGTTGATACAATATGTAACTTTGAACAATACTAATATGATTAAATGTCCACAGGGACACTTCATTACATAGGGATGCAATACCAGTTGTTCTATTGTTCAATTGTTCATGATCATCCAGTTGTGAGAGGAGTGATACCCCTATTCAATACAGTTGCTTTTAAAGACTATTCAACTAATTACTGAAATAACTACATTACTGAAATTACTGAATAAACAAAAAGGAAACAATAGAAAAGAGGACAGTGCAAGCGCAAATACAAGGAGTCTATCCCATACAGGGGTCTAGATAAAGTCTCTACCCTAGGAAGTTTCTACACCACTGATCACCAGAAAGACGTAAGACAGAGGAAGTATAAAGTAATAAAGAAGGCAACAGGACCCCATGTGCCAGTCCACATTGAGGACCAACTGGCTGGACAGTAGCTCGGTGTAAAAGGACCTGGGGGTCCTGGTGGAAAAGCTTTAACATGAAGCAGCAATGAGCCCTTGCAGTAAAGGCAGCCAAGAGCATCCTGGGCTGCATTAGCAAGCCGGCAGGTCAAGGGAGATCCTTCCTTTCTACTCAGCACCAGTGAGGCAACAGCTGGAGTCCAATAAAGGACTCCAAAGATGACAAAGGGACTGGAACATCTCTCCCATGAGGAAAGGCTGAGAGAGCTGGGACTGTTTAGCCTGGAGAAGGCTCAGGGGGCAACTTATCAACGTATGTAAATACCTGAAGGGAGGGTGCAAAGAGGATGGAGCCAGGCTCTTTTCAGTGGTGCCTTGTGACAGGACAAGAGGCAATGGGCACAAACTGAAACACAGGAGGCTCCATCTGAACACCAGGAAACACTTTTTTACTGTGAGGGTAACTAAGCATTGGCACAGGTTGCTCAGAAATTGTGGAGTCTCCCTCCTTGGAGATATTTCAAAACCATCTGTGTCACGGGAGGGCCACAGGTCTCTGTGTACAGTGGCTCTGATGGATTTTGCCAGGGAGCTCTGCCCTCCAGCTGCCATCAACCACTCATCAGTCATCACCCCTGAGAGGCCACGGCAGTGTCCTATTTCTGCTGATGAACAGCCCTTCCCTGCTACTCTCCAGAAGACCCATCTCTACTGTAAGAGATGAAACAGCAAGGGCCATTTTGATAAGCGTGTGGCACACAAGCACCTGCTGCAGTCCAGGTCATGGCCACATGCCAGCAGCATCAGGATTTGCCCTCACTTGTTTTCTTGAGAGCAGAAGACATTGCATAACTGCACTCAACATTATACCTGATGCTGACTGCTGCCATCAGGCTGAGTCCTGAAACTGTGTGTTTACCCCAAAGAAGCCCAAGGAAGACCTTTCAAAAGTGGGAGCAAAAGTCCCTCCACTTGATAGAGGTGATTCTACTGTACCTATCTCATGATGCACCAGTTTTGACCCCTGCCTACATAACTTATATCCTGCAGGTGTTGGAACACCAACCTCATCTAGCTTATTATATAGGTAGCTACCTGCCAAATAACACCTTAACCTATAATGCCATATCAAGTGATGATTTGAGAGTGTCCTGGTTTTGTCTGGGTTAGGGTTAAGTTTCTTCTTAGTAGCTAGTGTGAGGCTATGTTTTGGATTTGTGCTGAGAACAATGTTGATAACACACTAATATTTTGGGTCGCTGTTGGGGAATCCAAGGACATTTCCAGCCTCCCATGCTTTGTTAAATTTACAAGTCCACAAGAAGCTGGGAGGAAGCATAGGTGAAGTGAAAAATCCAGTTGCCAATGGAATATTCCATATAATTCACCATCATACTTAGTATAAATCAGGGGGCCTTCTGGGAAGCTCTCCCTCTCTCTCTCGCTCTCTTCCAGGATCACAGTTTCAGGACTTCTTCTGCTCTGGGATCATTATCCAGCAACAGGCCGGGACTTGGTCAGCAGGTGGTAAGCAGTTCTACTGTGTATCACTCATTTGTATATATCGCATATATTATTATTATTTTTATTGCTGTTGTCGTTGTTGTTATCACTATTACTCTTAATTTTATTGTAGTTCAATTAGTAAATTGTTCTTAGCCCACTAATCTTTTTTTTCTTTGCCTCTTGAATTCTCTCCCCCATTCTCTGGGGATGAGGGAGGGTGAGCGAGCAGCTGTGTGGTGTTTATGCAGCCAAGAGTTAAAGTATGACAGAGAGCATCCAGGAGCAGAAATGACACCCTGACTCCTGACCTCCTGGCCTTCGACGGCAATGTAGGCAGGGTACTGCCCATGTTCCATGTCAGGTATGATTCTTTCAAATCACAAGACTATTGGTGGAGCCAAAGGGTGACACAACCTACATTCAAAAGCTACTTGCACAACTGGCGGTTGCTTCCAGATGACCCAGACAGTAGGTGTCCCTGTCAGTCCACTGTAGCCATGGCATTACATATGATCTTGTGTTTTCTATCAGTGATCAGGTGAGTCACTGTATGGATGCTTTGCTGCTCATGTTTCCTACTGCCTCCATAAAGTTTTGTTTTATAATGTATTTTCAGACTCCATTACTGTTCAGACCACACTGGCACATATCCAGTTTTTCATTCACCAGTATTCTCAAGTCCTTCTCCACATGGCTGCTCTCAATCCATTCATCACCCAGTCTGTACTGATATTGGTGATTGCTCCAATCCAGAAGTAGGACTGTGCATTTAACCTTGTTGAACTTCATGAGGTTCACAAGGTCCCACTTCTGAAGCTTGTTGAAATCCCTCTGGAAGGCATCCCTTCCTTCAGGAAAATCAACTGTACCGCTCAGCTTGGCATCATCTGCAAACTTGCTGAGCGTGCACTCAATCTCACTCTGTCATTGATTAAGATATTAAATGGACCCTTGAGGGACACCACTCTCCTCTATTTTCCACCTCACTGCCATGACTTTTCAAATACAATGGAGAGAGCAGCTTAGCAACTACATCTGCCAGTTCCCTCAGGACCCCCATCTTGGTGGGTCCCATGGACTTGCATATGTTCAGATTCCTCAGGTGGTCTCAAACCTGATCTTCTCCTATGATGGGTAGGACTTCATTCCTCCAGTCCCTGCCTTGAAGTTCAGGGACTAGAGACACGTGGGAAAAGTGATTGCTAGTGAAAACTGAGGCAAAAAAATTGTTGAGTACCTAGCCTTCTCCTTGTCTGTTGTCACTAGTTCTGCTGTCTTACTTACTAAGTGAAGGAGGAGAGGTATGGTAAATTTTGTCTTCCTTTTCCCATTTACATGTAGAAGCCCTTATTATTCTTCACATTCTTCACCAAATTCAGCTCCAGCTGTGCCTTAGCTTTCCTGATCCCATCCCTACACACCCAGGTGCTACCCCTACACTCTTCCCAGGATGTACTTCCACTACTTGTGCATTTCTTTCTTACATTTTAGTTTGACAAGGAGGTCCTTACTCAACCATGCTGGTCTCCTGCCTTCCTTGTCTGATTTCTTACAAATGGGAATTGAGAGTTTATGTGCTCTGAGAAAAATATCTTTAAATAGCTGCCAGCTCTGCTCTACTTCTTTGTCCCTAAGGACAGTTTCCCAGGCAGTCCCATCCACTAATTCTTAAACAATTCAAAGTTTGCTATCCTAAATTTTGGGTTCTTAATCACAGCCAGACTCTAAGTGCTACTGAATATAAAACTCAATATGTAGACAAACATTTTCAAAAGGCAGTTTGAATGAACACAGGAAAAAAAAAAAAAAAAAGTTCTTGTCCCAAGGATCAAACCCCAATGCTCAGAATTCATAGCTGGCACCCACAAGTGCTACAGCAATAATGAATCCTAGGGCATGGAAAACTGCAATTGCCTTTGCACTCCTTGCATTCTTCTGAAAAGGTAAGTGCCGACAGACTGTTGTTGTACTTGCCTACATGTGGATTTCAGTACATATGTTATGGGTTCCCATGTTATGCATTTTCTGCTGTAGACTGTAAATCTAGTGCGATCAGGAGATGGTTATTTGCCACACTGCACCAGCAATGGTGGAAATTGTTTCATTCCTGAGAATTCAAGATAAAGTAACTTATGGAAAGAGTAAGTCAATTGTAGTCAAAATAAGATTCTGTTCCTAATTATTTCACTGAAATTTTGGGGGACTCTGAACAAGCCATTTTATACTTAGCCTGTTTAACCAGCTGTAAAATTGAATTGGTTTTAAAAATTCCTAACAAGAGTGCTACAATGTTTAAATAATTATTGTGTGTAAAGTACTGCAGCTCTACAAATGAGTGGTGTAACTGTAAGTGGAAGATAAGTAAATTTACAGCATTTCATTACAGGACAGGAAATACGATTACTAGATAAATACACCTGTGTTTACCAGAGTTGACTACTAGATGTCACTCTTGTTTCACATATATAGCTGGAATGACAGCTCTCTAATGCCTCCTCACCGTTTTGAATTTGCACATGAGTAATCATTTGCTGTCAAAACATAAGGCAAGTCATCCTACTGAAGGAGGAGTCTGGAGAAGGAACAGGAAACTACAGCCCAACGAAAATATCTCCAGAGTAAGTTATTCCACAGCAATTCCTTATATATTGGAAACTATAGTAGACATGGCAGCTTCTTCAGCCACAAGTGAGGAATGTCCTGGTGCATCAGTTTAAGGACTCAAAACATTCTTTCACAAAGGCCGAAAGCTGACAAGAAGAAGCATGCTGCAGTGAAGTTTCCTCCCCTACTTGCACGGTTCAAAGGAGGCACAAGAGAAGGCAAGAGCTCTCTGCTGATGAGTCCCACCTCAGAAGCTGTAGTAGAGAATTAGAGAGTAAGAACGATAATGGGGCTCCCTAGTTTCTTTTATTTGCTGCATATGTTTTGGACTACTCAAAGGGCTGTGGTATTGAATCATGCTTTGCTGGAGACTCTTTGAAGCTTTATTCTCCTCTTAATGATTCTTCTGCAACCTGGGAAAGACCTTCTTCCCTGTTGCTTTCTGTTTATCTTCTGCTATGCCTCACATGGTAAAAAAAAAGAATTACTGAACTGCTGCTTTGGAGAGAAATCACCACAGCCAATGTCGTTCAGATGCTGCAAGGAAATTGTGCCACCTAATGAAAAGGCTTGCAACGTTCTACCGAAGGGAATTATTCAGGAAGAACATTTTCATAAATACAAGCTTATTTTGAGTGAGACTGGATATGTCCACCCTCACTTCACTCTTTGCTACAGAAGGTATTTCAGCGTGGTTTTGAGATTCAGTATACCCTTTTTATTACTTATATCACTGATGGAGAAAAATAGCTAGACTCTTTAAATTGTTACTCAAAAAATCACAAATGGAAAAGCTAAGAAATATATGTTGGTAAACCAAAAGGCATGACAAGTTCCTGTGATTATTGAATTATATGCCCAACTTAAAAGGTGACGGCATCTCCCCTCTTATAAGCCAATTTAGCTGACATTAAAGATAGCAATTCAGATACCTTCTTGTTGAAACCCTGTGTCTTGAGGCGTGTGATAACTGCTTTTGAGGTTATGTGAACATGTTCAGAAGGAATTCCTTTAGTATATTTCCATGCTTTCTCTCCCCAGTCCTACACAGGTTGGACCTGATTTATTTCTTCCAGAAGTGATATTTGACATTGGAACATCAGCCTTTTGTAGGTTAGTGAGGCTATAGGATGAAGTGTGGAGATAACCACTAACGAGGAGAAGGAAAGTCCTTCAGGCTTGCTTGCAATGCTTGTAATATGCCTTTTAGTTACAGATTCACTAGTAATTATCCATTCCCCACAGGAGTGCTGAAGGGACAATGTGAATAAATTGATGGAAAAAGATAGCTAAATTCTTTGTGCAAAAAGAAACTCAAAGTGTTTCCTCCAACATACATCTTTTTATCTAAGATGAGTACTTCCCTAACTTTCCCTGAAGTCCTTTGACTAAAAGTTGGCATAAAGGTATATTTACAGGCAGAATTTTGACTTTTACAGCACAACTCAAATAAATCCTGAATGTTAATGTTCCTTTCACATCCGGTAAACTGTAGACAAAGGGACAAAATCAACTTGGAAGCAAAACAAAATCATGCCTAATGGCACAGAACGGTTGTGAATGAATATTCTCAACATGCTCAGGGATCCAAGAAAGACAGAGAAAAGACAGGGATGGGAAAGCTCTCAGTGAGCAAGGCAGACAGAAAAGATACAATGTGATGATGTCCCCCACTACTCATTATTTATTCTAATCAGAATAAGCCTCTAAATAAATATAACAATTAATGCAGATTAAAGCTGATTAAATATTTGGACTTTTTGTTTTAGATATTTTTGGAATAGAGTTTGAAGATTATTAAAAGTGGAAGCCCACACATGTACAGATATTTGGGAACTCAAAGGTATTAGCTGTTAGAAAGAGGATTGTGCTGAGCAAGGTAGATATTTCTTAAGATTGTATCTTCTTACATATTTTAAGAACACAACATTATATAACAAGTGCCTAAAATGGCAAAGTATTTTTCAGCCTATCTTTGTATAAGAACCTGAAATGTTTGTTTATACAAAGTATTTTTGCTCTTTTGAGACTTACAATATTTGGATAGAATTCCTGTAAGATTGGTATTTCTTCTGGGATTTCCAGTTCTTGTTGCTTCAGATCCTAATCATATGTAAAGAAAGAAAGAAAGAGAAAATCCCATGTGGCTCTGTAGTTCACAAGTTTAACAAAACTGGTGGAATAATGGTTTTAAAATAAGCATCCTCAGTTTCTGAAATTTCTGAAACTATTCAGCCATCCTTGGTAATATCATTCCCCCAAAGCATTACACTCAGAAGTCAGCTATAGGCTTTAATTTGAACATAACTGTGAATATTAAGTTTCTACGGTCATTACTTAACATTTGGCACTTAACAACCTATATACACAGTAAGAACCTCAACAAATGCATTTATTGCCCCAAAAATGAGAGAGTAAGTCACATAATAATCAAAGCAGAACATGTCCTTTTTAATTTATTCACTTTCTTTTACATTGTTGTTCACACCAGTAAATATGAATCTGGAAGCCTTTCTGTAGTCAGTAGGTAAAACTGAGTGCAATTGTAATTCCAGGAAGCATACTCATTAAATACAGGAGAGAGACAATACATATTTAACAGGTTATATGGTCAGGCAATTTATCTAAACCGTGAAGTCCTAACATCACTATGTTATCATATCCCATTACTATATTCTCAGCAGTTGTTGATTCAGAGCGGTGCCGTTTGGCCTCAGATCTATTGGAGACTGGATGTCCATAGGTCTACATGGAGATATGTCAAGCTCCCCCCAAAGAAAGAAATACAGAAACATGCAGTGGCTGCCTTCAGTTGGAACTAGTTCAGACTGAATATTTCTTCCATTGCCTTTCTGTGATATCTAAGAAATTAAGCAGATACAATAAAACCAATTTTAATTCATTTTTTAAATAGGAAGTGAACACAGCATTGCCCCTAGCTGTATTTATTATTATGAATCCAGAAGAAACTGGTATTTCCTGCTTATGTGTGAAACAGCAACAAACAATTTCAGCTGTGCCCCTGTATAAGTAGTGTAAACCGAGTTATCACTGAAGAATTTCTCACCTCCTTTTGAAGACAAGAAATCAGGTATGATCTAAATGTTTCCTCTGGGTAAGGTTATATGTGAATGTTAAGATGCTGAAATGATTCTAGGTGACTGTGTGCATATTTAACCAAAATGACTTGACATTTAGACGTATTCCTGCAACACCTTATGGGTTAAAGGGGACAACAGGATAATTTATTTCTGGTTGTCAAGTACAATATATCATTGCTGCTAGAGCTCACATAGGAAAAAAAAATCTGTTCCTCAATAGTTTAATACTTAGAAGTAATAATGCATCCTTTAGTAAAGAACCAAGTATTGCAAACTAAATGAAAACAGGATCAGCGAGATAAATAGCAGACTGTCATCATGGGCAGATGCAAAAGCATGATGACACGCACTATAGTGAGACTGGAATTAGGTTGGAAACATATCCTATCAATAACAATGTAAATATGATGACTTGACCTTTGTGAATTGCCCCAGGATGTGCTACAGGCATTGCAAAGGAGTAAGAGTGGGTGATTCTTAGCCTGAATAATACACCTAAAAGGGAGGAAAAGAAAAAGGAGAGTGAGAGAAAATGAGAAAGGAGAAATAAAGAAAAACTGGACTAAATTAAGGTCAGAGGTTTCTCATGTGCAAGATGATATCTGTTGCTAGATCAGTAGTGCCTGGAGTTAGAAAATGCCTGGGATTGAGACTACAGACGCGTTGAGCAAATGAGAGATCAGGGAAGGATAAAGGCAATACATCCCTGATGCTCAGGTGCTTCAGGCTACATTGGTGCAAATTGCTGGATTCCTCACTGTCTTTGAACAGTAACGTATCTTTCAAAAGCCTCAAGATCCAAGAGACTTGTTTGTTCCTTCTATCAAGCCAAAAATCAGCCCATGTTGTACATATGAACTCAGTGCACCAAGCAAATGCAGAATGAAGACACTTCTTCTGCTCAGTAGGCTACTTGTTGATTTGGTTTTTTTAATAATCAGAGCTTGCATTGCTCACACTACTAGGAAACAATGACTGCTCCTGAAGTCAATGCTCTATCTGAGCGCATGCTTTATCCAGAGCTGCTGTATCCCCAATCCTTGTATGCAGCCCTTTCCAAACAACCAGACAATCAGATGTGCATCAGTTCAGAAAATATTCTTTTACCTTGCAATATACTACAGAAAACTGACAGTGTGCTCAGCACAACTGTACAATTATATAGCTATAACATGAGAAAGTTTCCCCCACAGAAATACTGTAATGCCATGGTAACGGAGAAAGGAAGTCAATTTAACATAGTAGCTCACAATTTCCTCATGTTCTGTATCAGCATTTGCTTACGGCAGTTACATTATTTAGAGACAAAGAACTTTAATCAAAGATATAATCTTCAGGAAGCAATGGGAGTTTGCTTCCATTATAGGAAAATAGTATTTCTCCATTCTAATAAGTATACTTTAATATAATCATAGAATCATAGAATGGTTTGGCTTGATCTTTAAAGATCCTCAAGACCAGCCTTCCTGTCATGGGCAGGGACATCTTTCACTAGATGAGGTAAGAATATGATATATATTATAACTCTTGAATACTAAATTCAACCAAAATTCTTTAAATTCATGTTCAACATGAATCCAGATTTATTTTCTTACATACACTGGCCATGAAAAGCCATCTAAGAAAACAGCTAAAAACCCTGTAGAAATATAGCATCCATCATCTTTTCAAACTCTTATTGAAAAAAAGGATTTTAACTGTAATAGACACCGGAGTCTAAGGCCTTTCCTGGACAATAGATGGCAGCGTCACAGAAGATCAACTCCCACAATCAACATTAATCCTGGGGAGATGGCTGTGGGCTTCGATTTCTTGCTGAATGATTATATTACATAGTTAAATCGTTGTGTTCATCCCATATTTTCCCCAGACAAATAATATTCATGTGCAAACCAATTATATACTACAGCTCATCAATACACAGCCATTTTAAATAAAGTATGAAGTCACAGTTGAAAAGCAAATTATTGCAATGGATGGACCATAATTTTTTTGCAAGCATTATTATAATGTTAGTATGGCATTCTGTTTGTTCAACGTCTCCATCAGCTTGGAGGTTAGTTCAAACAAGCTTTCAAAATTTCAGGCTGCAATTTTTTTTTTTTTAAACTTTTTTACTGACATTTACAAAATTGGACCTGAATACTTTAACAGTCCTCCAACTCCAAAACTACAGGGTAAAAAGAGACCAATATCCAGTAGTCTGGAAATCTAGATATTTCTTTACAAGTCAGTCTGTTTTCTTTAGAGCTTTATTATGTTTTCCTTTCACTTTCTTATCACTTCTCTCAATTATTCCATTAACAGTAGTTTTCTGCTTACTCCCTCCTTACTCTCCAGCAAAGTTCCGTATCTCCTTTCCATCTTGGTTTTATTTTCTATTGTGTGTGTTTTTTTCTGCTTGCCCTTGGAAAAAAAGCGAATCCACTTTTTGAAAAAAACTGAGAAAAATACATTCAATAATTATTTTGAATATACTAAGTCTACTCATTCTCCCATTACTTTGTTGAGTACATTACGCAGTGTTCGGGGGAGGAAGCAGTGTGACACAGGACATTTCTTGTCAATACTTTAGCAAATGATAGTTTGAGAGAGGGGAGCAATCATTCAGGCAGTGTGACACAGGACATTTCTTATCAATACTTTAGCAAACGATAGTTTGAGAGAGGGGAGCAATCATTCACCAAATTTTCATAGCATGCCTGAAAGTCTCGAACATAAACTAGCTGATTTCTGTTATCTGACTAATCACAAATAAGTTCTACGGCCTTTTGTCAGCTGCCTGATTGAATGAGCATGAAAATACTAAATTAAACTTCAAATAATCAGATATGCGGCTATGAAGCCACAAGAAAGCAACACTCTAAAACACTTCATTTGAAATTAAATGCCATGAGCCATACCCGTGAGATCACATGGATAGTTGCATCATGCATATATTAAGTTAAAAAATCAAAATGGGCAGAAAACACACATCAGCACAGTGACAACTGGTACAGAAGAAAGCACAACAGAAGAACATGTAGTTGTTTTTAAAGCATATCCTAGTGATGCATGTTGCTTTTGTTTTAAAGTGTTTTGCTTTTCATAGATGAAGTGTTTGATTTTGGCCCTGTAAGCTTCACTTCTGGCAACATTGATTTTAAAGGACTGCAGATGAAGTGTTTCATTTTGGCCCTGTAAGCTTAACTTCTGGCAACATTGATTTTAAAGGACTGATAAAATTTACATTTATTCAGCTTTTTTATTTTTACATGAACATGAACATTTTGATTACAGTAATCATGACAACACTAAACACTGATATTTTTGGCTTTACCAAGGTCATGTGTAACCACCTTATTTTTTGTAAATCAAAAATGAGTTAAAGACTATCCTGTATTGCAATAAAAAAAGCTGGAAATCTTATCCTTGCCTGTAAACAATAGCATGTGATGGTATCTAGATTTTCATTTTACCATGTCTCTACAGTATGCTCACATTCTTAAAAATTATATAATAACTATAATATATAACTTCTTAAAAGTTATATAATTACGTCTTTCATTGCATAGCTCCAAGACCCTTGGCATATGACATTTCTTTATTTTCAAAGCATGATGTTAAAAGTAGCAGAGTAGGGGGAAAATGTAAGAATCTACTTATGTAACTCCATCACACTTAGATTATTGAAAAATTATTTCGGAATTATAGAAATTCAGAACACCTGAGTTTGAATTTGTACACTAAAAAGTCTGGTCAGAAGCTCATGACCATGCGTGGCAATATCAATAGCCTAATTTTATTCATCTGTGAGATTATATGCACCTTTTTGGAACCAAGATGACACCTCACAGGAGATTTGTAGAATCTAGATGAATGGTGGGAGCTGTCTAGGAGAATCTCACCGACATTCGGATCTCCTGGTGTTTGGCTGATGTGAATATGCCAACTAGTTTTTCAAAACAAAGTGTATTTGTACAATATTTTATGGTATGTGAGAAGTAACACAGTCATTTATGGTGTTTTGCATAGTGATAGATGAGCTCTGAGGAAAGCTCCAGAGATACTTGATGCTCCAGTGCCCTAACGCAACGGGTCAGGGAGCGATGCTCAGACAAGGTACCAATGGCTACTGGATAGCTTAAGCAGTAAAGCCTCAAAATGAACAACTGAAAAGCTGACATTGAAAAAAAAACCAGTTGGTAAGCAAAGTGGTGATTAATGGCAGTTTTCTGAATGAGAAAACATGTGAAAGAGTCACAGAGTGACAGAATGAGAAGGCAAATGAAAGTAAGGAAGGAAATCCTTTTCACTCAACAAATCACTTCAGCAACAAGGCATAATTACAAAGATGTATAATGTGGCAAATAATAAATATGTCTGCACTGAAATGTGAATTTTATTGCATTCTATTTTTCATAGAACTATAGAATCATAGAACAGTCTATGATTAAAGCTCATCTAGTCCAGCCCCCCTGCCAGGAACATCTTTCACTAGATCAGGTTGCTCAAAGCCCTGTCCAACCTCACATTGAACACTTCCAGTGATGAGACATCCACGACTTCTCTGGGACACCTGCTCCAGTGTCTCAACATCCTCGTTATTAAAAAATTCTTCCTTATATCCAACCTAAATCTAGCTTATTTTGATTTTAAACTGTTGCCCCTCGTCCTGTCACTATATACCCTCATAAAGTCTCTCTCCATTTTTCTTATAAGCGCCCTTTATATATTGAAAGGCCACAATAATGTCTCCCAAGAACCTTCTCCTCTCCAAGCTAAAGAAACCTACTTTTCACTATTCCCAAGAATCAGGGAACAAATTAAGGTGGAAGGCATCTCAGGAAATCATCTAGTCCAACAGCTCAAAGTAAGACCAGCTTGTAGTTAGATCAGCTTGCTCAGGGCCCTGTCTGGTTAAATTTTGAAAGTTACAAACAACTGAAGTTCTTAGAGGAAAATAACTCTGGATGGATCCTGAGAAAGTCTAATATATATATGATAGCGTGTCCGGAAACCATAATAACCTGAGCACAGGAGTGGAAAGTCCTTGGAGACAGGGTGTCTGTAAGTACCTATCCCAAATCCAGCCATGGTTTATGCAGGAACCGCAACATGATATACGGGTAAACAGTGACTTTGTGGTAGCAGAGAGGACCAAGGTATAACCTCTAGTTACCTTAGGTAATTGTAATACTCAAAATCACACCCCTAGCAGGAGGAGTAAGTTACATGTAAATGCAGGAACACTTTAGTGTCGTGAACTGGACAGAAATTAGAACATGTGCAAACGAGCTTTCATACAGGTGACCAACCAGCTGCTGTAATGTGATTTCTTCTTTGTTGTAATTCCGTATAAAAGGATCTACATGTTTCTTAAAAGATGTGCTGGCTGCTGTTAGATGCCCGGCCCCCTTCTTGGCAGACTAGAAATAAAAAACCCCAACTATCTCAACTCAGTGTGTTGTCTGGCTCATTATGAACATTTTTTTTTTTCTTTTCCTGATGTGAAATCAGAATTCCCTTGTTTTGGGTATGTGTCAAACAGGGACTTCTGTTTCACATGTTAACAGTTTGCACTCAGTGTTGGGAGAATATCTGATTTGATCAAAGCTAATCTCCGTCCTTTTTGTACTATAGCTTTTTCTAGTTTTGCTTCACTTTTCCCTCAATGTCTGCTGAATCAGTTAATCATAAACAGAATATCCTTATATATAGCAGCACTGCACTGATCAATAAATACAAGAAAAGGAATAGATTGCTTGTTTGCTAGGGTCTTCCTAGAAACTGAAAAAATCTATTAATGCTGATCATGGCAAATTGAGCAAACATCCTTTATGATGTCAGTGCAATGAAATATTACGTTTTTATAATTGCAAACAATGCACTGCTTTTGCAACCGCAAATTGAGAACAGGAAATCTTAAAAGACAATTCACTATAACTGCTGGCTGTGCTTAATGAGAAAATAGTGCAGTTACAGAAGAGCAAGTATCACTGCAGCTAAATCATGGCTTCCACCGTATGCTGGCTTAAAAAAAATAAAATTGTCTTTGAAAAAAAAAATAAAGCAGTCTTTGCATGGGACATCAAGTTTCATTTTTTTTTTTTTCTTCAAACTTCTGAATTCCATTTACTTCAAAGCCAATTTTTTCTCTCAACTTGATATGTAATATATGGTTTTCCCATAATCTAATCAGTTTAGAATTTGATTGCCTCCATTTTAAAGGAATGAAACAAGCTATTAATTATAGGCTGAAACCCAGGGTGTTGGGAACATCAATACTTTGACCTCATTTTTCTTAATAAAACCAAAACTATAAAGACTTATTCATGCATTTTGGAAGTAGAACAAGTTTTATATCCATTAACATGGTGACAACATATTGACATCTGCTATGACATTATTAAAATGAACTGAAATTCCTAGACCTGGGAAAAGGCTTGCTTAAAGTCAACTTTAAGAGTTTAGAAATAAACTAGCAATGTCTGTAGATTACATTTTCCCCTCTTTTGAGTTTTAAAAGCAAAGATCAAAACAAAATCTGGATATTAATAAACAATCTTCTTAAATATCAAGACAATATCAAGACAGGAGGATCAGGGATAAAGCCTGATCCTGGGGGGTCAAGCTCTTGTGTCAATAAGACATTGAAACTGTTAACATTGGTGGAATTGCATCAGTGGTTACTGGTAAATAGAATCGTTTAATATTTTGACACTTGAAAAGACAGTAAGGAAGTTTACATCAGAGCATGTAAGTCTTAAAAATATTTGTGTTACCTTTGTACTACCCCATCATCATCCCCCCAAATGCATTTACATATTTTCATTTTCACTCTTCTATGCTGGATTACATATCAGGAAAACCCTACCAGCAAATTCTCTTCCCATGATAGGTAATTTAGGATTTTAATAATCTCGTTTAGCCAAAAAAAAGGTGTGACTAACATGACCAGTGACTACACAGTACAACATAGCCTGAAATAGACATTACTTTACATTAAATAGAGATTACATTTAGAGCAGTAAATTTGCATAAACACCCTAGAGAATGCCACCCATTTCTCAGCTGTGTAGTAATGACAGATATTGAGAGCATAAATGGAAGACTTACAGAATTAGCTGATAATTTTCTTTTGAAGAATCATTTCCAGTATATCTGTGATGGTGGATTGCATGCTGTGTAAAAATAGTCAAAATATTTATCAGTGCAACAGAAATGAAAGCAATATTTATCAATGCAACAGAAATGAAAGCAAGGGTTTTCTGACAAACTCAAGGCAAGTTTTAGAGTATTGCTGGGGCATGGAGTCTTTACGTATGTGTTTAGGCCCCAGCTGAAGCACCAGTATCTGTGCACTCTCTGTTCTGTTGTGCAAATGAATCAATTTGCTCTTTGGAGTGCCATTCTGCAGGGCCTAAGAGGAAAAGGATTTTTAGTTTGTAGTCTATAGTAATAACCTCCTGCTCCTGAGTATTGCACATTCACAACTTATGGTGGAGTCACCATCTCTGGAGGGGTTCAGCAACTTATGGTGGAGTCACCGTCTCTGGAGGGGCTCAAGAAACATGTCCATGTATTGCTTCGGGACATGGGTTAGTGGGTTGGGTGGTGTTGGGTTGGTGGTTGGACTTGATGATCCCTGAGGTCTTTTCCAACCTTAATGATTCTATGATAATAGATATGAATTATGTTGTATTCAGTCTCCCTTCGCTATTATTTCAAAGCTAAGTACTTAGTGGTGAGCTGAAGGAACTGTTGTTGAGGCTAATGGTGAAGAGATCTTTGATCTGGGATCACTGATGCTGCAGATGCTGATTTACATTCAGATAAAAATATCACTATGGAGTAATCATGCTAGTTGATGTGTAACTGCTGAACAGTACATTTCATTATGACACAGTCACTACGGAGTGCTCAGATTATTTGAATTCAGGTACGTGATACTTCACAGCTTCTTCTCGTGTCACACCGTGGAATTACATGTCATACTTCTACTGCTGCGGCTCTGCCACAGACCCTGCCTCTTCCTGTGGGGTTGTAATGCTAGTAAAATAAAGAATGTTTTAAAAATCAAGAAATAGTGTTACACAGTAAGACACAAAGCTTAGCTAAGCCATCTGGTGACCATCTTATTTTGATCAGCTGGTAGCGTAGTTGATCCACTGGTCAAGAAGATGGTTCCTCATAGTATTATTGGAAGACAGTCTTCTTTTGGCTACCTTCTTCTTATGGGATAGCATAAAATTAAAGAACGTCCTCATGACTACAAGCTTTAATATATCTCCTCCTTAATGCATATTTTTCCAAGGAATATTCTACCTCTGAAGATTTTAAAAATATATGTAATTGGAGCAGATAGATGTACTTTGATAAAGATACACTATGACCAAATGAATGTCTCTATATCTTTCAAAAGTGAAATTTTTGATGTGCCCAGACAGAATACTGGCGATCAGTGATGTGTAAGCAATTACTTTGGACAAGTCACAGCAGAAGAAATTAAATAATCATTGAGCAATAATGAACTCAAAAGTGACAGTGATACACTGGAAGATCTCAGTGCTCAGAGGGCCTCTAATTCGTATTTCTACAGGGATTTGTAAATTAGTGTCATAACACCATAGAATATAGCCTCGTTACAGATTCCTCTTAGGCAGTACTTCGACTTTAATGTAATGGGCTTCAGTGACACACTCCCACTTTCAAATTACCATAATGGCTCTGGGATAACTTGGTTTCCTTTAGCTTAGACTGCAACTTCAATATGGTATTAAACATTGCAACAGATATGTATGTTATATATCAGGTAGGGTATTACATAACTGTGATGATGTGTTTAGATGGCTCACAAATTAAACCAGTTTTCAACTTTACAACAATACTTCGCAAAATTAATGAATTAGCAATATACTTCGTTCGAAGGATTACTTCTTGAACATTTTAATCATTTTCACTACATATACAAAACTGTTAGCCTGAAAACATCACAGCCCAAATTAGCTGTGAGTATACAATATCATAAAACTGGTGTAATAAAGTCAGTCCTGATGGCTGTTATCACTCATGTTTCTTAGTTGCAGAGATCAAGATAATGAGTCACTTACATGTGGGAAATGAGAAATGAAGCCAGCTGTTTTCTTTCTCTGTTTTTCCTTTTATGCCTGACGGGTTGATCCTACTTCCTCACCTCCCAAAAGGGAGAACTAGTTTGGAGGGCTGATTCTCATGGGATTGTTTTGGTTTTGCTGGTAATCCTTCCTGTGTATTTTTCAGGATGTCCTATATTTTTTGTATTCTCTTGTACTTCCCTATTCTTTGTCTTGGATGTGTCCTACATTCAATGACATATGTCTTTGGCTTTTTGGTAGTAAGAATGTTCAAATGCTTATGTAAATCCTTATACATTGCAGCTTTCTATGCCACTAGAATTATACAAAACACTTGTATACAATTGTTGAATGCCCTGTTTTAATATACTTGTGTTTGTGTTCAAGGCCACCTAATATTGATTAAATCCTGAATTGTGCTCTTATAATTTCTAGGTGTCACATGCTTCTGGGGTTATAAAACATGATTGTCTAACCCTCCTGTTTTTGACATCACATTACTTTAATTTAATCCTCCAATACTTGCAATTCATTTTAAAGTTCACCAACAATCTGAATCTTGTAACAGCAGGATCAAAGAGCGAACTCCAGTAGATGGTGAAGAAGAATCCCTTTATTGCTCTTCTGCAACTACTTTTATAGTCTTTTACTACTGTGAATACTTCATCTACAGAACTTTTTATTGGCTATTACCTAAAACCAACACACTATTTTCTAGCGAATTCGTTCCCTTGTTTACATCTGGATCTTTCCATTGTTTACATTCCAGTCAGTTCTCCTTCCAGCCATGTCAGGTCCTCCATCACCTCCTCTTCCATGTTGCTTAAGGGCAAAGCTTTCTTCTTCCGGTCTCTTAAGGGAAAAGCTTTATGTCCCAGAAGTCAAATCCTAATTCAGCATCTTCTCGTTCCCCTACAGTGTATGAAAGAGAACGAATAAAACAACAAACCATTGTCAGAAAACTCACTATACCTATAGAGTTGGCACCTGTATTAAAATATTTTGAAGAGTCTACAGCTTAGAAGATGTTGAAAAACATTGCTTTGTACAACCTCTGTTGCACAAAACAGGACAACATCTACATCTATGTACATCTATGTGCAAAAAAGGATACTATCTATGGTCTCTGCATTTTTCTTGATCTGTAGGGAAGCAAGTGATCAGTGTTATCAGAGATGCAGCTCATCAAAATGAATAAATATGAGCATAGTGTGATTTTAGGCTCAATCGGGACAACAAACCACAAAGCTCTGCCAGGACTGAGATGCTGTCAGACATACTCCTGGTGAGTTAACATGAAATTGCCTAAGAAATCTTAAAGTATTTCTAAACATGTTGCTTATAAAAGTCTAGCATTTACATCTATGAGTTGTCCAATATATTTCTAGAGTGCAGTTATATTTTAATGTACTTCCCAGGCAGTTCACAAAAATACTCTAAAATATTCAGTGGTCACAGTTTTGTGTATGTGCAGTTAGTGCCTTATCCACACTGCAGATCTTCTGATTCTGTATGGCATTCCTAACCTTCATACATATAAACTGCAACTTTATAAATGTTTACACATGAGCAATATATGCAGAAATAATTGTCAGGAAATAATTCTTTTAGGAAAAGAATCAGTAAAGATAAAGAGCAATAATTTTTTAGGCTACTTTAAAATATAGTGTAGCCTTCACTGCATGCATAAAAGTGAGAAATATGAAAATAATAGCATTGGGTTCCTGAGATAAAGTAATTTGTGATAGTTTAGTGCAAATTTGCTCATGTTGCTCATGTTTCTCTCAACATATTCATGCAACGTAAGTACAAGCGATTGTACCGGATTGTTCTTATTTATGAATTCACAGAACCTGCGTGGTTAATGTGGACATCATGATTGATTACAAGTTATTTATTTTTGCTCTTTTTTTTTTTTTTTTAGTATTTCTCACCAACTGTGGGATTAATTATGTATTGTTTTTTTCTTTTCCTTCAATGCATGCAAAATGGTATGCATGTTAGCTCTCTAGCAGGACTGATTTTTAGGCATAGCAACAAATTTTCCCTGTGACAAATATATAAAATTTATATAGAAATATCAATCTGTCAGACCTAGATCAACAGATAAGTACAATGTTTCACATGACTATAATGTTGACTACTATGTGAAGTAAATAAATTGTCATTTATTGATATATAAATAGTTATAATTCTTGCCATTTCTGACATCATTTAAGCCACCCAGAAAGAAAATACTGTCTTTAAAGGAAGTAAGCGTACCCTTTGACTTGATTTTTGGAGGCAAAGAGTTCACTGGCTGAACTCAGCTCCTAGAAAATTATACGGAATTAAAAGGAAAGTATACAGATACTACACCTCAAATATGTGTTTTTCTGTTATTGTCCCTGGATTCTTAAAGCTGCTTTCGGGGAAAACAAGAGAAAAACAAAAAGAATAAGGAAAAAATATTAAAGCTTTCATTTACTAATAACCAGAGACTGGTCTATGAGACAATCACCAGAGGAAAGACAACCTGCAGCTTACACAGTGCCTTTGCAAATAGCTATAATTTGCTTCTCATTGTGCTGGTTTGGTTAATTTTTCCTGCAGTCTCTTCCCAAGGAGAATGGTTAATTTTTCCTGTAGTCTCTTCCCAAGGAGAATAGAACATGTTTTGCTATGTCAGCAAAATTCAGTGGTGCTGTGTTTCACAGCTAAGAAAATCTGAAATTCATGAGGGTTTGCTACAGATCATCGTCTTCCCTTACTATACTCCATCCTTTCAACTAACAAAAACTGTGCATGTGAATTTGTGAATGTAGAACCTCATGTTTATTCATTGTGCATCACATTACTTTGCAAGGATAGGTTAAAATTGAGCAAGTACAATTAACAGAAAAAAAGTCAACATATATTTACTCATATCATTATGGGTTGCTTTCACAAAGATCATAACACCTTAATTGTCCAAGTAGACATATTTGTGTCACTACAGATATTTTTGCTAGCACATTTTTATTTCTGTTTCTCCTAGAAAGAATCTCTTATTCCTCAGAAGACTGGAGGAATTCTTCTGCTGGGGATGCTATTCTAAGAGCCAGTGGTTATTAGACTAGCCCATAAATCATGTAAAGAAATCTATGGCAGGCAAGCAGAACTCATGTAAAGGGAACGAGTGAGGTGGGTTATCTCTTGCCGCTGTACACAGTGACAGCACTAATGAAGTACCTGGAAGTACAGTAATTTACACAGCTGAAAATCTCTTCGAAGAATGTCTCTGAGAATCTCCAAGTATTGCAGCCCTCCGCCCTGCTTGGGATGCTTTTTTTGCACCACCCCTTCTCCCTGGATGTTAGTTAGGTTGAAGGAAGGACCGAACCAGAGCATGTGGGAATCTTTTTGTCTGTCAGCTGCACTTGTGCTTACCAGAAATTCACAGGTGAGATGCAGAGAAACTACCACTGGTTATTCTTTCATAATTGCAGGAACATACAGTTTTCTACTGGATATACAAATATCACAAACTAAGGCAACCAGATATTGTCATTACATACAAGATATCAAGGGACAATAAAAATTATTAATATTATTTTTTTTAGTTCATTTTGCTTTCACTGAGTACCACTGAAGCTTAAATGTCTTCTTTCCCTTCATTTTTCTTCCTTACAAAACTATTTGTTATAAAACAGTGTTCACTTCCCACAAAATAACTTATTAATATTACCTGCTTGGAGAGAGGCTGGCAAAACAAAACATTTCTACAGCATGAAGTTGGGATGAAACAATTGTGGAGGTTCGTAACTTCTGGCACAGAACAATCAGTACACACAAAAACTCAGCAACCTTAATCTTGAAGTAGTAATCTCTAATCTTAGTAATCTTTAATCGTAAATGTAAATTAATTGGAATAAAATAAATTGTATAAATCCTTCCCCCCTTTTTATCTTTCTCCCTATCTCCACTGAATTATTTTTTTTTAAATTATTTTCTTTGTATTAAGGTTTGTCAGTACAGACACAGCATGAGGAAGAAGAAAAGAAAAAGAAAAAATAGAAATCAAATTCAGAATTATTAGAACAGAAAAATAAATCGTATAAAATTAATTTTAATTTAAATCCATTCACATGCACAAACACTTTTTTTTTAAAAAACAAACAATATCTAAGTTTAGCAAGTTAAACAGTCATTTTGTCATTCATTTTGAAATCTATATGTTCAAAAAGAGCTGCTTTAGCTATTTCAAAAAAACCAGACACATAATATTGTAACAATGAAGCATTCTTGCCCTCTTAAAGTTAGCATTCTGACTTATTTAGTATTTTGGTAGGGAAAAAATTTCCACATATACTGACTTCTGCATAAACGTCGTCAGATATTTACATAAATGGACATGATTATACTCTTAGGAACCCACCACTCTATTCATTGAACAAAACATTTGAAGAACCTGCTTCTACCATGCTGAATACTTAAGGTATTAGTTTTTATCATAAAAATGTATGTCCCCAAATAAATTAATAAAACTGAAAGGATATTCTTTTTATTAAATCTCTTTATTTTAATTATTTAATCAAAGTCAACTTCATTCAAATATGGAGGAACATCTGAAAGCACTCCTGTATCCAGGAATGTTATTCAGCACTTTCACTAAAGTTAAAGTGGGATACACAGCAGTACTGCTCCCTGTGATGTGCTTGGAAGAAATGAATCTCAGAAAGGCAGAAGCTTTTATCCACCAAACAGGTGTATGCTAGAAGCCTAAAAAGAGTGGTTTGGCCAAGGCAGTAAATTTGAAATTAATGATTTTATGATTCTGTAATAATCCCTGAGAAAACAAGTAAATGTACAAACATGAGGAGTAACAACATCAAATCAGTACCAAATCATTTCCCCCCTTCCTGTTCTGTTACCTGCATTATTTAAAGGCTGATAACTGTTTGCTAAGTTGCCAACTGGGTAAGACTGACAATCATGTATATTTTCCGATTGTTATATACATTAGGCCAAGCTTTATTTGCTTATAACTCTGTTCAGTTTTCACTTCTTCCATTAACAGCTAGTTTTGATGTTAATTCATTTTGCATGCAACTATATAATAGGCTTTATGCTATAAAAGACAAAGTACCCTTTAAAAAAGTAATTATTTCTGGGATTTGGAGGATGTGATTGCTTTGTTACTGCATGCCCTCAACATTAGCTTAGAAACATTTTTAAAGTTCACAAAAATATAAATTGAAAGTCTGACTGCATTTGAGAATAAAGGCTTGATTGTAGATGCCTAAAGGGAGAATTATTTAAGACAAATCTTTAAAAATATTTTATTTAATGGTGGAAAACAACTCAATGTAACTCATGGTTGGTGCAGAAATTTATCATGATTTGCAATTTGGACTGCTTCAGTATCCTGCAGTATCTGCCTTCAAGAAGAGCAAAAATACTGGGCATCACAGAGACATCCTACTTCAGAGTTACTTTTTTTCTCATATTCAAAGCTGTACAATTCAATTTTGCCTGAATTGCCTAAATCATATCTGTTAAAAGCCTATAAGGGCTTATTTGATTAGAACAGAAAAATTAATAAAGATTTGTTTTGTTATTTCAAAACCTGTATGCCTTATTTTAGATACCTAAGTATCTAAAGCAGCTAAAACAGGACTTCTTTATCTGTAACTAAACTCCTTGCCTGTCCAGTGTAAAACTCACTATCAGCTACTAAAAACATATATAATGATGTTATCAGATGGGGACAGAGAAGCTGGAATCACTTCCAAGGAAGAAAATCAATTTTTTAATCTTTTTTCCGGAGAACAGGAAAGCTTACTGTTTCCTGCTTTCTTTCTTTTTTTTTGATGCTAAAATAAGCATTGATAGTAACCTGAAATTATTTCATTTGCTCTAATCCCATATCCCTCAAGCATTTGGCTCAAACCATGAAAGTCATATCCTAACACAGACTTCCAGCTATTGAGATTTGGTCTGCCATATTTTATTTCCCTAGAGAATACATCTTAATATTTTCTGGCATACATCTATTTGGGACTCAGTAACAGTGTACTTGTGTTGCAGTGGTATAACTGAATTCACATTTTTGCCTGTAGGATCTTTGTTATTCATAATGTTGCATAAAAAAAGGAAAAATATTTTTAGGAGCTGAGGTGGAATTTGAGAGCGTAACATCACACTGGCCAAACAAGCATATTTGATATAAAATAATATAGAGGCAAAGGATATGACCTGTGGTATTTTTAAACTGTAGGCTTTTGAAATACAACTGAATTTAAAGGTTTTATACAGCTTAGCGTCTTTTCATATTGAAATTTAACTGCTGTAAAAGCACCATATATCATTTTTGTGGAACAATGCTTCACACTCTATGGAGTTAGTTCTGCTTTGAGCAGGAATCTGAGCTACATGAAACCCAAAAGTTCTTTCCTACTTGATTTTTTTCTATTCTGCTAAGGCACACTAACAGGAAACACCAAGATTAACACGAGAATGGCTTCTGCCTCTGCCTACTTTTAAGGAGAAGTTTTGTTTTTCTTACAATCTCTTGCATGTCTCCAGGTGTTTTACTTGTAGAACCTCAGGTTATCTTGAAGATTGGAATGCATCAAGTCAATTTAGTCTGGACATTTTGTCTAGTTACAGATTAAAAACAGAATTCATGCCTTTAAAGAAGTTCTCATTTTCTTCTTGATAAATCAACTTAAAACAACATTTAGGTCAGAGGGTACAACTAGAGCTATTAGAACACTAGAGAATTTTACCTCTACTTCCCTTGCTTTTTAAAATGTTATTTTAAGTAATCTGTAAAGATGTTGCTTCAGTACCAGGATACAAATACTATACTCATAACATAACAGCTAAAAAGAAAAGGAGGGAGAAAATGTATTTGCAGACTTGGTTTCTTCCTTTGAAAATCAGCATAATTTTTCTCTAAGCCACACAATTTACAGTATGTTTTCCCTACTAAACACAGAAATAATGCATCCCTGAGAAATTTCTACTGGTTATACATCAGAGTATTATTAAATTGCTTTGGGAACTGCTGTATTATATGTAGAGGTTTCCAGTTGTCTGATCTCTATCTCAATCTTCCACACCTTACACTTCAATTTCAGAAGACAGGCTGAAGAATTTAGGTAACCAAGCAATATTTCAAAATTCATGTTCAGGAAAATGAGATACTCATTATAGGGAGTTGTCAGTGGATTTCTTTCAGTAATTTCATTGCCACCTGCAGCACAGAATATATTATGTGTTCAGAAGAAATCAAAATAATTTTGCTGCTGGTTTTCAGTCTCAGTATGTTCCTTCTTTAAACTTTCCACCATTAGCTGCAGTGCACATGTTACAGTATCTCTGTAAAAATGGGAAGTATTATGACATGATACATACGCTTTTGCTTTCAATAACTTAATTTCATAGCTCTGTTCATTATCATACAGAGCTAGTTTCTATTTTCTATTTGAAAATGTGGATTAAGAATTGCTACAAATGTGTATGCATTTCCAAATCATGACTTTAAGGTTTGCAGACAACCTAACCATCACATATTTTGCGAATAAATAGTGGTACCTTTCTTTTGTTCAACTGGATTCTGTCTTGATTTTGGTCTGTAAGAGAAGACAAAGAAGTGTAAATACTCTGTCATGGCTGAATTAAATTTTTAGAGCTAATGAAAGGTTTTGATAGGCTAAAGTATAATAAGTACTAATTATTCTCCACAGTTGTTACAATTAACAGTTATGTTTAACTTACATTTAGAATTACATAGCTCTGTTGAGTGCTTCTGCTATTGAAATGCTGGGTTACAAGAAACAACCTAAAGATCAATAATATTTGTTGGAGCTTTTATCCATAAATCCATGCAATCAAAATGATATTCTCAAAACTGTCCTAACGAACAAGCATTCTTGATTCACAGGAGTTGAATAAGGCTGAAAACAACAAAGCTTCATCTCTCCTTCCTGCAACAAAAAAGGCAGTCACCTGGTAAAAAACTCAAGACAACTATCAGCTAGTATCTTTGTGGAATGTACTCCCTCTCCTATTCATGAAATCTTTTTCATTGGACTTGAGTCAGCTCTTTTCGCAAGGAGGGGAGCATCTAATGTAGTCTAAGGATATCAATGGGTTCATCCTCTGCTCGTCAATGTGCTAAGTGAACTGCTACTTGTCCTAGCTGGTTTCATTACTCTGATGCAATCAAATGGTGGGAACTCACCTCAAAGGTGAGTTCACCTCTAGTTAAAATTTTGGATTTGGGGATGGGGTAGGAGTTTTTTTGGTAGAGTAGTTGAATATGAGTTTTGCTTGAACTAGAATGTCAGACAATAGGTAATAACAGAGTATTCAACTCACTTTCCTAGGTTCCAAAATGCTGAAATAAAATGTAAGATATGTAAATTAAACATTCTATTCCAAAACCAGAATTATTCCATCAACCTGATCTTAAGTCAGTAAACCATCTCTAGAACTCATGACAATTACAACATAAAAGAGGACTAAAACTAGATTTCTGAAAGGTCTTTATAATGTATATATCTTTTCAGACTTCATTTCATATTGTCTGCTATATCAAAGGAAATGGAAGCCAGAAAACTTCAGCAGTAGACAACTGAAAAGTTTGGTGTATTATAATAAAATTTCTTAGCCTATGAACACAGCATAATTAATGCAATTGACTTACAAGTGAGTGAACACAGTTTTTCAGGCTGGGAGCTCTGTTTCCTGTACTAGCATAACAGAAAGGATGTTTTATGCTGATATGCGTATCATATGTGTATGCTTTTTTGATAAATAAATAGTAGATGATTATGTTTGTGCTTCAGGAATGCCGGCT
>NW_010117740.1:31917-80800 GCF_000699245.1 Pterocles gutturalis
AGTCCAGGTGAAGGACACTTGAGAACATTCTCCTTGGATGTAGAAAAATGCATCTTCTTTTGAAACAGGTAATAATTTTTTTCTCATTCCTTCTGATTTTCCTTTCTTAAGTAATATAAAAATCCATTCTGTACTCATCATGTTATTTTGAGGGGAAAAAACCCACATACACACAAAAAAAGAATGTTGTTCAGGAAACTGCAGTCTTTTTCCATTTGTAACAAACTACGGATAGTTAAACACTTAAAACTTAAAAAGACACATGATGCAGATTTGTAATTATGAACCCATTAAAGATGCATCATTTTGTCTACTTTCCCCAGTGAACATTGCAAATGAGCTGAGAAGGGTAGTGTAACCAGCTATCGCATTGCAAGGCCGTCTGCCTTACTCTCTCCTGCCTGCCTATATGCTCATGCATAGCCTTCCACTCTTACAGGAAGCACTCGAGCATAGAAGGAGAGTTTCAGTGAGCTGTTTTCCAATTCGTTTGGAAGAGCTCAGTCAGGATTTCTTTAGCCTTGACAGAACAAAATTATCATGAGTCTTTGTGCCTTTCCTAAATGCATTTCAATATCTCAGTTATGCGTAAAGTCAGGGATGTGAAAACTGAAGGAAAAAACCCCATCAACTCATTAAAACATCGAAGCTCAGCCTAATGTTTTTTGTGATGTGCACATACATTTAGTCTGTAAAGTATTACTCAGAACGCTGACCCTCTGCACAATGTTGATATTTTATCTTATTCAGAAACCCCGAATAAAAACTTACAGTTTCCTTTGTCTTTTAAAGTGTTTAGATAGTGGAGAAGAATATTTTACGTAACTTCATTGGCATCAACACGTGCTGGCTGATCTACTCCAGGTGGAAGTTTGACTACAATGTTGCCTCTAAAAATACAATATCTGTCAGTCTTTTCCCATAGGGAAATTGAATACAAACTGTTCTTAATATCCTGAAAAAAAAATATTTTTTCTCCCCTCTACTTCCACTTCTGAGGAAAGACATGTACAATAATATTTTTTTTTAAATCCTGAGTCTAAAAATGGAATTGCCAAAAATATTCTCAGAAAGTGTGTTGTAAAGGGGTTTTTTACAGTTATGATGCTCAGATATTTTTCTGAAGATTTTTCTCTTTCCTTATTATTATTTATGATCTAGATAAATATCTTTGAAATAGGGTACTTAAGCAGATATTTAATGCTGAGTCTGTGATTCAGCCTTCACAGATGAATAATTTAAGATAGCATAGCACAATACTGTTTTGATATTGTTTCAAAAAATAAAAGCTGAATACAAGACAACTAGAGCTGAAAGAGTTGAACACCTAAGGCAGTGAATTTTAACGTATTTTTTATTTGAGTTATTAAATTTGCTTCAGTGTCATCCTGAAGTCACGATTAATGAATGTGTCAATATAAGTCTCAGAAAGATTACTTTAGAATGTATGTAATAAATCACCTTATGTTGCTTCTCATCCTTAGAGATCACATTAAAACTTAATTTCAAATTATGATGTTAAGACAAATTCATATGAACCACTGAGGTTACTTCAAGTTTTGAAAATATGGTGAAAAATACTTCTTTAAAATTAACAATTTGTAATTTCTCATATATGGTCTATTTCTAGAATGAGAGAGAAATGGAGAGATATTCCCATTTGTGTAAAAGGAAATTTCATGTCAAATACATACCTGTCAAGATAGGTGCCTTAAAATGACATACTCACTGAAGTGTAAGATCACAGTCTTATTCTGATATACTAACTAACTAACATACTTTAGTATGAGATCAAATAGATCTTGCTAATTAACAGAGTAAGCATTTTCCATGTTGATTTTACCATTGGGTGTTACCTGTTTTATTCAGGAAAACAATAATTTTTTTCCATTCCTGTACTCAGTAGGTAGTGATTCTTCCTCTTTGTTTATTCTCTTTCAAAACAAAAGGGGAGTAGCCAACATTAAATATCCTCTACAAGAACCTTTATCTTCTTAGGTTTACAGAACTAAAGTAGAACTCACATTCCTTGTAAGAATATCTAAAATATTCTGGGTTTAGGGAGGGGCAGGCAGCAAGAGTAAATCTAGAAAATTTGGAGATGATGACTCCATAGATCAGATGGCAACAGGCATTTAAAATTTCAGAAAGACATCCTAGCAAATACATAAATCCCTAACTTCCTGCAGGGTGCCAATTCCAGCATTCAAAGTATATAAAAATTTTCTTGTCTTTTTCCGTGATTTTTTTTGTCACCTCACCAGCAAATGGATGCTCAAGTTAGTCATTACATGCAGCTCAGCTCACATAAGAGAGGGCAACTTGGCAGAGCCATAATAAGGCTGCCAGGGTTTATAGTATGGATATGGACCAAGTGGTCTGAATGTGAGTCATACTAGAAAATTATCAACCAATTTATTAAGTGTTTTCAGTTGCAGTCTGTGGCTGTGTGAGCTGACACAGGCAAGACACGGGAACAACCACAAACCATGGATAAAATCCAGAGAATAAATCTATTTGTGTTACCTCGCAGGTGGAGGGATCTCCACAGGGGCAGGGCAGCAACTGGCGGAGTGTGATCCTTGCAAGAGAGCGGAATGAGAGCAGGGCACGGCATTTGTCATTACAAGACATATGACTTGATTTGGAATTATTTGGGGAACTTCCTGTCTTCCTAAAGTGTCCAGCTGGAGTAAGGAGTGCTCTCTCACTTCTGGTCATCAGTGGTGATCACAATCTAAATAAAAATCCAAGGCTAGTAACAGGGACTCAGAGGAAGGAAAGATGATTTTCAAAAAATTGTGTAAAAATGGTCTCAGATCATATTGTCTGGGCTGGCTTGAAAATGGACTATAAAACCAGTGGAATTTTTTTTCTATTGCATGGTTTAATATACTGCTATGGCATGAACTAAACACAGAATTTATTGCTAGCATGGAGGAGTTTCTATGTGGATAGATTATGTTATATTGACTTTCACGTTGTTGCTTATTTTGTTTCAGAATTTGGGAGTCAGAAGGAGTGTTTGCACTGACAGAGCCAAGGTAGCAAAATATATGTGGGTTTCAATATGTAAATAGACCAGAACAACCTGACAGAAAATTTGTTTTGAGATATTTATACTTCAAGACAAATTTGTCAGTACACAATGTCTCTGTTGTGAAATCTCCTTCAGGTTAAAAATTTTAAAAATATTTCTCCTGTTTACATGCTAAGTAGATTTTCAATGTTACCGTATGAATTGTGCATTAATTTAAGCTTCATATTTCTAAGTTTCTGGTGATTTCATTAGTCATTTGTAATTCTCAGGGTTCAGATACACTTGTAAGCAGGACAATTGTTTTGAGACAAGTATACAATCTCACAGATTAGTAAAACTTAATATTAATAATAGTATTCATTAATATTAATGAACATAGCATGCAGTTGCACTAATATTTCTTTAAAATAAAAACAGTAAATTATATAAAAAATTAGTATATTCACATAACGCACCTATGTAATGTTTATACTATAATATTTTATACATGTTTACACAGAACATATGTGCATGTATTGACACATTGCAACCGTTACTTCCTCTCTACTGCTAGTGGTGTGGAATGTGGATGAGACTGGAGAAAGTGTGGAAAAATGGAAGGTCATTCTTTCCTGAGGCAGTAGTAACTTTTTCTGTCTCTAAATGGGACAGGATTTTTAGAGTGAGAGTTCCAAGATGCAATTCCTGTTCATATTCTCAGCATAGTAGTTCACTGCATGTCCATTTCTTTCAATCACTTCTATCTTCAAGAAGCACGAGAAGAAGGACACAGGGAATTAAAGGCTGGTCCTCCTAACCTCCGTCCCTGGGAATGGGATGGAGCAACAGAAGTGTCGTTGCTTTATTCAGTACCAATTGATCTGAACGTGATAGTACAACAGAAATTTATGTTGTTGACTTATTGTTGCTATATATTGATTTGAAACTGTTTTGAAATAAATGGCTGGATCTAAGTATTTTGCAAGTCTGGAAGTCTGCTTATTGCTTTTTGTTGCTGCTCAATAAAATGACTAAGTATATAAGCATCTGGGAAGGAGAGAATGAAAGGGTGCTGGACTTAAAAATAAAGAGCCACAGAGACCTTTAACAAATATAACTTTATTTACATATTTCAGACATTAACAAACTTGTGACCATGACCTTTGTGAGGAATAATAAGTGTGGGAATATGAAATTAAATTCCTGCACTAGGTAGACAAAGTACTACTTCAAAGTTTTTAATAGACTGAAAAAACTGAGCTCCGAAAGCTTGAGGCCAAAAATCAGGTACAGACATAATTATTATGTGTCCATACTGCTAGGAATTAGAACTATGAATGCATTGCTTTCAAATTATTCTGTACGAAGGTGATCAGGGAAATTAAGTTCATAAGCCAATAGTTTTACAACATTCCTAATTTTTCTGCTGCCAACAAGAGCAATAAGAGATCTGATCCAAGGGATCCTGCTAAAATGAAAAATAGAAAAGAAAATCCTAGAATTCTGTGTCAGTGGCAAGGCTTGGAAGTGGGGGGCTGAAGGGGGACGTGTGTGAGAAGAGACCAGAGGCTACACGCAGCCAGCTCCAGAGCAGCTCCACGGCAGCCACGGCTGAGTCCATCAGCAACGCTGGTGGCACCTCTGTGAACATGTATTTAAGAATAGGGCAAAATACCACACAGGCAATGAGGGGTGAGGAAAAAAAGTGTGAGAAACAGCCCTGCAACACCAAGGTCAGTGGAGAAGGCGGAAGAAGTAAGTGCTCCAGGCACTGGAGCAGGGATACACCTGAAGCCTGTGGAGAGATCGCAGTGAAGCAAATCTGCGCCCTGCAGCCTGTGGAAAGACCCACACTGGGGCAAGGGAAAAGTGTGAGGAGGTAGGAATGGCAGAGAGGAACTGCTGTGTACGGACCTCAAACCTGCCACCCTCAATCCCCCTGTGTTGTCCCAAAAGAAGGGTTCTTTTACCCAGTGTGCAAGCAGCCAAACCGCACACAGAGTTGAGATATTGTTTATCTGATGTCTGTGCAACGATGGGTGCCAGGTGGCAATCCACGAACCAGGCACACCCAGCTTCAGTCGCAGTTCAAAATGGCAGTTCTGTCTACTTTGCCACATCCTTCTAACTATAATTGGTTAGTTTTTGTCTCTTCTTAATGACAGTTGATTAGTTCTTTTCTCTCTTTGATTTAAAAAAAAACAATGTTCCTTAAATTTACTCTGCACGCTCGGTGAGTGCGAGTCTTAATTTAGGGAAAGTTCTCCAGCCCCTTGGAGGTGTGGTTTTCGCATTATAATGAGATAGTTCATTCTAAGAACACTTTAATCAACAGTTTCAGGACTTGTGATAACAAGGCACCCATGCTCCAGGATGATTTACACTTCAAGGACAGCCCTTCCTGCAGTCCCTGATTAGGGGTCCTTCGTTAAATCACTCCCCTTGTCTTGAAAGACAGACTGACTCAAGCATCACTGGACTGTTCACATGCTTCCTGGGTTAAAAGTTTAACTTCTTCATTGCTGGATAATACCTGTGCCCCTGAGTGTGGGGCTGGTAGAGGAGTGGGGAGTGAAGGAGTGAATCTGAACCTGGAAAGGGTGTGGGGGTATTTTAATTTTTGCTTTTCTTTCTCATTATCCTTTTTTTAGTTATTATTTGGAAATAAATTAAATTAACTTTTCCCAAGTTGAGTCTATTTTGCCAGTGATGGTAAGTTGTAAGTGATCTTTCTGTCTTTATCTCTACCAGTGAGGTTTATGTTTTTCTCCTGTCCTCCTGAGGAGGGAGACAGAGTGAGCATCTGGATGGGGGTTTGGCAGACGGCCAAGGTGAATCCACCACACTTTAGCATGACCATGTAAATCTAATTACACACTCAGCCCGTGCAGACACACAAGCAAAGCTTTCTGGACCTAGAATCAGAAGCACAATACTAACTAGTGGTATAATAGATCTCATCATTCATTGCCTGAAAACTATTTTCAGAATAAGATCATCCAACAGAAGTGTTGGATTGTTAAGATGGAGAGGAGACACAAAGCAGAAATAAATAATGGATTTTTTTTAGTCACAAAGAAAACCTGGATATCGAATCAGATAGGCATGTGCTCAATTGAACGTATGAATAAATTTTAATTAGTCACTCTGAAAGAAAAAGTAATCTTCCAAAGGTCTTTCATGTTTTCTTTTTATTTTCAATCAAATAAAGAAAAACCCACAAAACCAAAAATATATTAAACCCAAAAAACAAAAACCAAAAGCAAAAAGCCAACAGCTTATCAGAACTATGAGATGCTATTTTCTTGCAAATTTTTTAATGGGTACATAGCTTGCCAGCAGCAGGGTTAGTAGTTACCATTCACTACTTTTTTCCCCTCTAGAAAATATGATCAGCTAGTTGCAACAAGTTGAGTATAAGCCAACAGATAAATTGCTATTGCTTACATCAGATATGTGTAGAAAAAGAGCTCACCACCACTGGTTATCCTCCAAGGATGGCTTAATGTACATGAAATATTTAATTGCAATTATGAGTAATCTATTCATTATGTTACTACTTAAACTTTATCAAATGCAATATGCCTCACAAGGGATTGAGATCATCATTTCATGTTTGTGAAAAATAAAAATCTCTAGAAACTTTGAAAACATTTCTTTCTTTGTTAAATTTCCTGCTTTATAAATCATGCTTTAAACTCAGTGCAGTTCACAGAAAGAGCAATTACCAGTAGCTCAAAAAAAAAAAAAAAAATCAAACATGTGGTACCTTTTTTTTTAATAAGAAACAACTCATCTATTAAGCAATGCATTATTCTATATTCTTTTTATTCTGTGTCATTGATGCCTTTGTAGATCAAAAGCAAAGAAAAACTTTGCAATCTTCAGCTTTAACTTATATATTTACAAGCATAAAACACACCATACCGGATAGCAAGAGATTTAAAATATTTAAGGTTGGTTTTGCCAAATAACTAGCCACAATGCTGTTATTATGAACTCCAAATGACCCAGTGTAAGTATCAATCACATAGTGAGTGCAACAGCATTTCAATATAAGGAGCATTCTATATAGCAAATCTCAAGGAATCATATATGAATGAACAGAGAGTAAAATATCCTTCCTATTCCACTAGTTCTTTTCTCATCTGTGATACTCCATGCAGATTTTAAATGTACAAGCAATATGAATTGGAGCAAGATTAGGTATCTCTGTGCGGGAATATGCTGGAGGTATCAACATGCAATCCAGTTAACTGCTTTGTGTTTTTGAGGTACTATTTAATCTACATCTTATTTTGCAACCATATCTCCATGAAGAAAGAACCTTATGCAGAAAATATCTCTTTCACCATCTTGGAAGAACACTGGTCCTCATGTGATAAGCACCATGAGAGGATTTCTAGGTAAAAAGCCTATGCAAATGAAGCTTTCTGTGCAACACTCACTTTTCCATGGTCTGAAAAAACAGGAGGTTTTTGATCAAGTGCACAGAGATAACATTTTTCTTTTTTAAAATATTGCTGTTTCTACATTCCCTTTAACAGAAACATGCATTTATATATCTACAAAATGCAGTTTGATAGCTGAATGTACTGGTTTATTATTTTGACAGTGACTACCAGTTCACACACGATGACGTGCCTTAGGTGCTGCCCAACTCCACCAAACTTAAGAGAAGGAGAGATTCAAATAGTAGTGCAGACATTCCAGCAGGTATTCATCACAGGAACTCAGACGGGTTAGCAACATGATGATATCACCTGATTTACAAGAAACATAGGATTTAATGTCAGTGAGTTAGTTTGTTAGTGACACAAAAACAACAGAAAAAACTCCAACAGTATATAAGGAGTTCAATCTACAATGTAGACCAATCTTTGAGTCATACAAATCTTTTTCTTTTTTCTGTTTGGAAATTCTCTAGTATATCAAGATGAAGAGGAAAGCAGAAAGTACTGATTTTCTAGTGTTACGATGACTAGTCCACTGACACTAGGGCAGCATAGGAGTAGAAGAAATTCACTACAGAATGTGTTCCTTTCTGATCTCAGTCATAAAATCACTGTTTTATATTTCTAGATTGTATAAAACACTGTGGTTTACTGATAAACAGATGTTTTTAGTAGTCAAATTTTTCTATCAAGTAAGCATCCCTCTTCAGTTCTCACATCTTGTTTCTGGAATACCAGAAATGCTTGGAAAATCTCTGCATCTACCCCTCCCTTTCATATCAACTGTCACCATCTAGTTTATAATTTCTTTATTAAATGAAGTATAAAATGGGAAATTAAACTTACCTTTGTTCTAAGTGGAATTATAAGAGTCCTCAGAAATACGGAAAATTTTCTGGACTGTTTATCGCAGTCTATCTGGTGCCTGGGCAGTTTGCTAATTTCTAGCTTAAACAGTCTAGGTAATCTCACCTGCTTCAAAAATAAAAATAGAAATTTTACTGCCACAGGTTATCTTCATATTAATATTTTCCAGTTTTCTATTTTTTTTTTCAGGGAAGAGGATATTATAATTACTGAAACAGTTAACTTTTATAGGGCAGCATTACCCACCATCTCAGGGAACCTGCCTGCCATATGGAGCATGTGCAGGGTCATGGATAATTTTTATGTCGCACTTCTGATTATAAAATTTCACAGAATTATGTAATAATTTAGTTTGAAAACATCATTTGGATGTGAAATTATCCAATCACCAACTTAAAGCTTGGCCAGTTTAGTCAATTTGCTCAGGGTTTGGTCCAGTAGAATTTTTAATATCTCTAAAGACAGCAATTCCTTTTTTGGTAACCTGTTTCAATTTTTGACCCCTCTCATGGTGAAAATGTTTTTCCTTTTATGTAGTCTAGAGTTTGTTTTGTTGCTACTTGTGTCCGTTGCCACTTCTATTATCTCAGTAAATCTCTGAGAAGTGTCCCTCTGACTAGAAATTATGGAATCTCAGAAATGTCTAGGCTGGAAGGGACCTCTGGAGATCACCTGGTCCAATCTGTTGGAAGCAGGGCCTTAGGTTAGTTTATCCAGTGCCTTGTAAAGCCAAGTCCGGATTATTTCCAAGGAGGGACAATGCACCACATGTCTGGGCAACGTCTTCCAATACTGTTCTTTATACTCAGACAGAACTACTCCTAAAGAAGCTTGTGCCCACTTCCTCTTTCCTGTTTTTCTAAATAGTATCTTTTCCCTTCAGTATGTTGAACAGCTGCCCCAATTTGCCTTTGAATTTACTGAGCGCTCTCCATTCCATTATCCAGATCATTAATACGGGCAACACACTGGCCCCAGAATAGGTCACTAAGAGACCTTCACTAGAAATCAGCTCCTAGCTGAACTTGATACCACTGATCACAGCCCTTTGAGCTCAACAGTCCAGACAATTTTCTGAGAGCTTTATAGTCTACTCATCCAATTTGCCTGTCAATAACTTGGATATAAAGATGCTATAGGGACTGTGTGAAGTTCTTGCTAAAGCCAAGGTGAATAAGAACCACTGCTCTCTCCTCAATACGTATCATTGTCACATGAGTATATACAGATACTCAAAGCACTTTCTAGTGCCCTGAAATACTAATCTAGAACTGCACTTAGTTGTCTCGTTCATCTTTGTTAAAAATAAGAACCTTGAAATTATTCAGTGTCACATCAAGATGCTTTTCCCAGTTAAGAGGTTTTTACCTAAACTGTGCTGCTGCTTCTTTCTCCTCCTCGGAGGGCTCCCCACAGTCTTTCCCTGTTCCAGCATGGGGTCCCTCTCATGGGAGAGTCCTTCACAAACTGCTCCAATGTGAGTCCTTCCCACATGGGGTCACAGTCCTCTGACAACTGCTTGACTCCAGTGTGGGTTTACCTCTTCTCATGGACTGCTTGAGGGACAACAGGCTTCACCATGAGTCTTCACCATGCTGCAGAGGAATCTCTTCTCCGGGGCTCCTCCTTCCTCTGCTTTCTCTTCACTGACCTTCGTGTCTGTGCAGTTATCTCTCTCAGATCCCGCTTCTCTCTCTGTCGCAGGTTCTTTCATCAGCTCCTGAGAAAACTGACTCTTGGGTGAGCCATGGTGGAGGTTTGGGTTGTGACAGGTCGGGTTATGGAAGAAGCTGGGCAGGCAGCTGGACGGCTGGACCGGTCTGCCTGGGCTGGGCCCTGCCTGGGGCTGTGCTGACCCCCATGTTCTGTGCCCCCTCTTAAATATGTTATTCACAGAGACACTGATCAGCTCAGCCCTGGCCAGGGATTCAAATTCCTTGGCAGAGAGATCATTCCTAGGAACGACAGTGTAACTCTTCTTCCAAGTAGCAAGTGAAGAATAAGAGGAAACAGCCTCAAGTTGCACCAGGGGAGATTTAGATTGGCTATTCAGAAAAATTTATTCTTGGAAAGGGTTGGTCCTTCTGCTCTACTCAGCACTGGTGAGGCCACACCTGGGGAGCTGTGTCCAGTTCTGGGCTCCCCAGTACAACAGAGACATGGACACAGTGGAGACAGTCGAGCAAAGGTCCATGCAGATGATGAAGGGACTGCAACATCTGTTCTGTGGGGGAATGCTGAGAGAGCTGGGACTGTTCAGCCTGGAGAATTCTCACAGGGATCTTACCAATGTGTATAAATACCTGAAGGGAGGGTGCAAAGAGGACAGAGCCAGGTCTTTTCAGTGGTGCCCAGTGACAAGGCAAGAGGCAATGGGCACAAATTGAAACACCCGAGGTTCCCTCTTACCATCAGGAAACAGTTTTTTTTATCATGAGGATGAGTGAGTACAGGTTGCCCAGAGAGCTTGTGGAGTGCCCCAAATTGGGAGGTTTTCAAAAGCCACCTGGAGATGGTCCTGGGCAGCCAGCTCTAGATGACCCTGCCTGAGCAGGGAAGTTGCATGAGGTGACCTCTAGAGGTTCCTTCCAACCCCAAACATTCTGTGACTCTCTGATCAGTAGCTAAAAATCCCCATACAGCTATTGCCACTGAAAAACAAGCTCCAAAACGTCAGTGTTTTCAGGAATGTGTTGCATCTAGTCATCCAAATAAGTCAATTCTTGAAAGTTATTGTTCATTCTATTTTCCAGATCCTGAAATCAAGACATACCATATGACTTCTTAAAACATACCTAATTAAAGAAAAAAGAAAAATTGCCTATCTAAAGAAAATAAATTGGAAAGAAATGAGGCTCATGAACTTGAAGGCAGACAAAGGCTGCTCAGTTTGTATTTATACTTGCTAAATTTTAGCAAATCACAGATCTGAGAAATCTTGAGTAAGATTTTTTTAGGATTTTCCTTAGGGATGGAAATACTAATATAAGCCTGAAATGTATTGCAGTTCATGAAAGGTTCTGGAGAGCACTGCCTTCTCTGTGGATTCATACTGTTTGCAAGACACATAGGACTGTATTCAGCAGTAATAATATGATGCAGATAATAAATATAGTGATTATTATTGCCATACATTGAACTTCTATAAAGGTTTTCACAGATTCACACGAAATTTCGGGGCTTGGGAAGACATTTTAGTGTGATGTTAAGACATGTATCTTGATTTCTTTCAGCCCTCTTGTATTTTAATTATTTATTTGAGACCGATCTCATATTTTTCATGGTTCCTAAATATAAGCAGAATTACGATGGCTTTCAAATAGGAGTATTAGTCTCATAAAATCAGGTGACTATTTTTTACTCAAAATGAAATCTCAGAACACTTGAGAAGGCTTTCTCAATATCTACTCTTACAGAAATCGGTGTGTTATATGAAATGATTCTAAGCTGGGATAGAAGTGCTTACAATCTCCCCTGAGAGACTGTAAGAAGCATAAATAAGCATACAGAATCACTTTGTTCTTCCCTCTGTATTCCTTCTTGAGAAAGCATGGCACTTCTGCTGTCTACTATGTGTTTTGTCATCTATAGAAACTTTCCAGATTTACTTTAGATGTGCTGAAAGTCCAGCTGTTGGAAGCTATCTGTTGGAAGGCACAGTGGGCCACTACACTTTATTACTGGTCAGGCTGTGATATGACTGCTGGACCTTTCAGTGAAGAGGAGTTTTTTACTAATTCATACTATTGCAACTCTTCTCTAGGATGACTTACTACTACAGAAATTCTAGGCTTCTTAAACCAATTCTATTAAAGCCAATGCTAGCTGGAGTGGAAGAATGACAGTTTCTTCAGTAAAAATCATTTACTCATTTAAAAATATTAATTAAAAAACCTGATTAAATATATTTCTTAGAGTTGTAAACTTGAAATGGACTAAGGCGTAATGATCCTATCATACATAAGGAGACCTCAACAACAGGTGTTACTCAGCCAGTACTAGCTGATGGTTTATTCATTAATCTTAAAAAAAGCCCCACATTGCCTCAAGATACAGAAGGCAGATGACTATAAAATCAGCTCCACAGATTTCTACACTAGATAACATGTTGTCATGAAACAAGTTTGAAAGACTGAAGAATAAATGAAAGGAAATCAGTTTCAAATTCAGTGCAGGTCATAACTGGATCAGACAGCATGTATTAATTTTAAGCAAGTTAAAGTTAAGACAGTGCTTATTAATTTTATGCAAGTTTATGTCACAATTTTATTTTGCATAGATTGATCCTCAGTGAAACATTATAATTCTGGACTGATATTCACCACCACCCACAAATGAATGTTCTGACATCGAATCCTTTAGCACCTATTGAAAAAAGTCATTCAGACACAAACGAAAACTAGACTACAATGCGGTTGATTGTCATGTTTTTGAAATGCATTTTAGTAAGAGTTATATGTTGTCTGACAGGCTTTTTAATATTCATGATGCAAAATTGCTAGCAATGTTTTTAATGGCTCAACTTTGTTTAGGTATTTACATTTAAGATTATTGGTAAATGACAGTTCTCTTTGGGACTCTTACATCCTGAGTTCTCTAAATAATTAATCACACAACATTTGAGATTTCTAAGAAATCTGATTACATTTTCTATTGCCTAAATGAGACTCAAATTCTTTCAAATATTTTGTTCCAGTCATATGTGTTTATTTTGAAATACTGTCTATATTCCAATATGTTGGTCCTTTGAAGGTGTACCAGTTGCTTTCCTGTCTCCTAGAAAAATTAGATTATTGCTTGTTCTCCTAATCCTTATTTTACATGAAGCTTGGATATTTCACAGAGGTCCTCTACTGACATGGGAGTTTGATGACCTCGCTTTCACCAAGAGCTGAGGGCAATATGAACTGTAATGATAAGCCACAGCCAAGAGGACAATAAGAACAGGATCAGACTACGAGCCATGCAGGTGTGACTGAAACATTCTGTTTGACACGGCCTGTGCCGTACTTGGTCTACTAATAAATTGAACTTAGCAGTGTCACATTTTTGATACTTCATTTCCTTCTGTGTTGTCTACAAAGTTAGAACTGAAAAAGCCTTTTGGCAATGCGTACAGTTTGTATACCGTTCTTTTTATTGCTATTAGACCATTTACCCACATTATTATTACTTGATGATAATGTGGTAGAAATTGAGCGATGTCCTGCTTGGAAGCAGTAGTTCTCCTCTTCTCTTCTCTTCTCTTCTCTTCTCTTCTCTTCTCTTCTCTTCTCTTCTCTTCTCTTCTCTTTTTTACGTTTTTAGTATATTTTCTACCTATTTTTTGAACAAGCTACTTTTTAAGTTTAGTATATTTTATCCTCAGTTAAGTTGTAAAGTGCGTTCTAAACATAATTTTTGTCTTCCAGTCAGCTGCTCAAATGTTCCCTCCAATCCTTTTGTACATTTCTCTACCTTGTACCTTTGTTTCTTCTTCAAAACTACCCACATTTTTCCACTTGATAGACCACCTAACTTCCTTTTGCCATTCAATTCTATTTGTAGCATATGTTCTCCACAGAACATTGCATCCTTTATCTACTTAATATTTAACCAAATTTCAGGTGTTTTGATCAAAGAGACTATCTGGGAGATGATAAGTACACTTACAGCCTTTTTCCCTCTTCTAGTTTAGCATTTCCTTTGTAGCACAACCACTCACATTTTCGTAGCACTGGAGACTCATATATTTCAAGGCAGATTGTCTTTGGTACCGAAATATGATAAAATCTTGTGAATACATGGATTTCACATAAGAATTTCCATTGCTGAAATATTAAGGAGTGATGTTGATAGCACTAGAGAGAGAAGGTTGCATACTTCTTATATGCAGTCTTTGGATCAGTTTCATAATATGGTGATAAAAGGTAAAACTGTGAGCAAAATTCTGTCTTTTCAGAGATTTCTTAGTATCATATGTATGAAAAATCCCTATTAATTGTTTTCCTAAAAGATGAAGACACTTTTTCAGAATCAATATAACAAAAATTTTCATCTCTTTACTGAATTTCTTCACCAGTATTATGTGTGAGAATGGGTGAGTGATAAGAAGACATCAGAGGAAGGAGCATGGCTTCTGACCCCCTGAGATAAAAAAAAAAGAGCCTCCATCCTTCCATGGTAAGGCACTTCTAAAATGTCAAAGTATTCCAAAATCTTTAAGTTAAACAGGGAAAACAAACAGTAAGTCAGTAGAAATAATAACAAATATAAACCTAAATTGTCTGTGAAAGCCATTCAAGAAAAGTGCTGAGAATTATGATGTAAATAGCAAATTTCTAAGTATAAACATGGGCTGGTGCAAACCAACTCTTATCTGTCCCCAGAGCTTTCAGCTTTGAGAGGTAAAGCCCTGTTTTCAGTAAGATGTGGAAATGAAGAGGCATTACATTCCATTCTTTTGGGTTACAAATTATAATGACATAATTTCAGGAGTAATTGAGTTTTCCATCACACTAATTAAAACTTGAAATATAGATTAAAAGAAAGAAATCAGACTCTTTAGGGACATGCAAGTTTATTATGTGTAACATTTATAATCCAGTTCAGTAAGAAGAGTCAATTAAAGTTTCTGAGTGATGTGGTTTTGTTCTTATGCCCTCTCTCTGCAGGACTTTATAACTTGGGAAATACTGGAACTGGCTCCAATTAAGACACATTTAGCATTGGATTCTTTACAACTTAGACATTAATTTATTTGTTAATCCCACAATGTTTGGGGGAAGCTTTTTAATTGTGCCTTTGTAGAATAGATACGAGTATGTTTGAAAGCACAGTAATTCCTGGAGATGTCAAGTAAGAGAGAAGCTTGTAAACAGACACCTGATGTGGGTGAGTAGGTCACAGAGGTTAACTTAATGAGCCTACCATCCTGACTCTCCCTCTAGAGTTGGAAAGAGGAAGAGAAAGGAGGAGAGTGACCTTTCTAAAAACAGTTGAAAGGGGTAAGTTCAGGTGCCTGTCTGAACCACCCTGGTGAAGTGAGTCTCTCTCTGTAGCCAAAAGAAGGATCCTATAGAGATTAGTATAACTGAGCTGAAGTTATTAATCATTTTGAACACTTAGTTCTCCCAGCTTCAGTTATCATCCCTACTTATGATTCTTGGCCATTTTTAAATATTTGTATGATTGTGCTAGTAGTCAAGAGAGAATTTTTAATGGCTCATAGTACTATAGTAACATATATGCATGTTACATATGCTATAATAGCATATATAGCATATCTATAAAATCAGTGTGCATACATAATTTTAAGGAAAGATATTTGAGTATGCAGCTATATAAGAATATATAGAACATAAGAATCTATACAGTTTATCCAGCAGATACATTTGCACTTGCATTGATAATTCAAATATTTTTCTGTAATAACTAAAAAACATTTTAAATATGTATAAAATGCCTAAAAAGATAAAATGAAAAGCTAATAAGATATATTTCTATTTTACTCTACATACATTTCTCCAGTCCTTATGAAAATTATTTTCTGAACCATTTTGATTGTTATCCATGGGTGCTTTCTGCAAAGAACTGATAAGTGACAGAGACCACATAAGAGCCTGTTAATGAGCTCTTTCCCCAGTGGAACTTTTAAGTCTGATTCAGGAGGGTCACTGCCAGCCAAGTACTGAATTATTAAGTATGGTAATTAATCCAACCAAAGGCACCTATTTGTAGCATTTTGAACTTGGAGATTACCAGCCAGACTTGCATAAATTGTACTTTATTCCTGGTTTGCTGCGGATGATTAACAAAATTAATTATTGTAGAGTAGTAAGATATTTAATTTAGACTATGATGAGTTGATATTATGATATTTTCAGTGACTCCAAGAAACATTTATATTTTTCATTTATGAAACAAAGTAAGAAGAGAAGAGTAAGTTGGATGTTTTCAGTCTTTCCTGTTTGTAAAGGGACTTTAACAATAGATCCTAAACAGTTGACATTACTTGAAAATGCAAACTGAAATTTAGCATGTGTATGTGTTTGTGTGTGCACACATTTTTCAGATTTACCAACATCCTGTCTCGTGGACAAAATAGTAATTATATGCCGGATGCTTAGTATCATTAGATTTTGGTCTAGTTTGTAATTCCTCAAGTGGCTGAAAGCAAGGTTTCAGTTTCCTCAGCCCCTGCCATTGTTCTCCAGGATCTGTAAATTCTGTAAGACTGATGCAAGCATTGAACAGTTGGGCTGTTAAATTCATAGAATTAAGGACATTTGAACATTTATTAATTTTTAATTTTAGAAGATGTACTTTCAGTCTAAGAAGAAGTTCTTGAGTCTAGTGATGAAGCAAAATCCGTACGGTAACGTCCTCTTTTTTTGTGAGCCCAATCTATTTGGTATATGTTCTAGCAATTAATTAACTAATTAGGATAATTTAATAATTTAAGAAATGTTAGAGGAAGAGCATTAGGGATTTTGACGAACATACTCCATTAACTGCTGTATAGGCCATTAATTTCCTTGGGGGTCTTATGAAGATTAATTAGTTAATGTGCTTTGAAGATACAAAGTTGCTATTTAAATGCTAAGTTATAATTATTACTACTTTTCAAGTGTTACAGTTACATAAAATTTCATGGACAAATGTATGCTTTCACCTGTATTTCTGTTTCAGTTGATCTTCCAAGGACAGAAAAATAAAACTCATAGCCTGCATTTCAAATAATCATTCCTTTATATTGTGGATAAAAAAAATAACTTTAATTTAGAAAATAGAGGGTATGAGAGATATAATAAATACCTATAAACATCTATTGTAACTATCCATTAATAAATATTGATGTAAAATCCCCCTGAGCCTTCTCTTCTCCAGGCTGAACAGTCCCAGCTCTCTCAGCATTCCCCCACAGAAGAGATGTTGCAGTCCCTTCATCATCTGCATGGACTTTTGCTTGACTCTGTCCACTGTGTCCATGTCTCTGTTGTACTGAGGAGCCTAGAACTGGACACAGCTCCCCAGGTGTGGCCCCACCAGTGCTGAGTGGAGCAGAAGGATCATCTCCCTCGACCTGCTGGTAGTACTTTGCTAAATGCAGCCCAGAATACTCTTCATCGCCTTTTCCAGCATATTGCTGGCTCATTTTCAAATTCGTGTCCACCAGGACTCCTAGGGCCTTTTCTGCCAATCTGCTTTCCAGCTTTTCAGCACCCAGCATATATTAGTGCCTGGGGTTGTTCCTTCACAGGTGCAGGGCTGTGGGCTTCCCTTTGTTGAACTTCATTAGGTTCCTGCCAGCCCATTTCTCCAACCTGTTGAGGTCCCTCTGGATGGCAGCATGACCCTCTGGCATGGCATCCACTTCTCTCACTCTACCCCATCATTCTGATCATTAGTGAAGATATTAAATGAGACTGGGCCCAGTATTGACCCCTAGGTTACACTGCTATCTACTGGTCTCCAAGTAGACTTTGTGCCACTGATCACCACCTTGTGGGCCTAGGCATTCAGACAGTTTTCAATCCACCTCACTGTTTGCTCATACAACTCAGACTTCAACATTTTCTCAAGGAAGATCTTATGGGAGACAGTGTCAACAGACTTGCTGAAGTCCAGTTAGACAATGTCCACTGCTCTCCCCTCATCTACCTGGCCAGTCACTTCAACACAGACGTTTATCAAGCTGGTTAATTCCCCTTGGTGAATTAATGCTGACTAATCCTGACTATTTTCTTGTCTTTCATGTTCCTGGAAATGGTTTCCAGGGTAAGCTGCTCTTTTGCCTTCCCAGGAACTGAGGTGAGGCAGACTGGCCTGTAGTTCCCTGGATCCTACTTCTTGGCCTCTTGAAGATAGAAGTGAAATTTGCTTTCCTCCAGTCTTTAGGCACTTCTCTCTGACATCATGACTGAGCAAAGATTATCAAGAGTGGCTTCACAATGACACCACCCAGCTACCTCAGCACTTCTTGGTGCATCTCATCAAACCACATTGACTTGTGTATATCCAGTTTGCTTAAGCATTCCCTGACTGGTCCTCTTCTACTAAGTGTACATCTTCCTTGCTCCAGACTTTCCTCCTGGTCTCTGAGAACTGGGATTCCTGAAGGCCAGTCTCCCCACTAAAGACTGAGGCAAAGCAGGTAACCAGTACCTCAGCCTTTTCCATGCTTTGAATAACCAGGTCCCCCAACTCATTCAGCAATGAATGAGGACCCGCATTGGGGAATGCATGTGCCCCCATTTGCTTCCATACGTACCTGTACTTGTGCTTCTGTGCAGGAAGAAAATGGGAGAGCAAGGATGCAGGACCTGTAACTGGGCAGACTGTATGCCTAAGGCCAGGTACTGGAGGGATTCACGGTGTGTATATGTGTAAGGGGGGTCTGTACCAGCACCTGGGGTAGGGCTGTGGCCTCAGGGGCTCCTATGTCCAGGGGCCAGCAGCTGGGGAGACTGGGACCCAAGGACAGTTTGGCAGGCTAAGTGTCTGAGCCTAGCTGCTGGAGGGACCCACCTTATGCATATATATATATATATATACACATGCACTAGTGCACCTTCACCCAGCTCAGCCAAAGAAGAGAAATGATGAGGGAGCTGGTACTGTTTGTGTTTGCATGAATGCTATGTTTTCCATCTGTGTTGCCCTGTGTGGTGAGCCATGTGTATATGTGTGTTTTTGCGTGTGCCTATTGGGAATAAATGTGCAGCCTCACTGCTGGGGGTATGGAGCTGCAGTGGGCTCTCCTCCATTGACTTTTTAGATTCAGCAGCTCTAACAAAATAAATGAAATCTCAGTGGCATTTACTCCACTAAACCCATAAGCAGGTCAACTGGTTCAAAGGTATGGTAACTCTTGAGACTTTCAGCATCAATGTTACTCTTATTTACCATTACCCAACCATTTTCTAGTAATTTCTTGATGACAGAACTTCACAATGGGACATGTGAAATATTCTTAACATTTATCTTCTCAGTGCTCTCCCTCTCAACTTCTTTCAGAGCTGCAGTATAAATACAGTTCATTCCTACAATTTACTGATGGATCTGATCTTTTCTCATTAGCTGAGCAACAGAAGTGTTTCTGAACTGAGCATTTTTCCCTTCCTTATTCCCAGGGAAAGGAGGGAGTTGGCACCCTTATCACATATAATCTTGAATTTCCACTAGATATTTTTAACACTTAAAATTGTTTAACAGTAATGAAAAGGAGTGAAGTAGTGTTTTGGAAAGAAATCTCCAAGAAAGACTGTATAAAACTCAGATTTATTAATTTCTTTATTCTTTCACTGCCATCCTCTACCTTTTCCTAGAAATTTGGCATCTCACCTTTAATAAAGAACAAGTTCCAACAAACATTCTAAGAGAGACAGTTTATTAACCTCCCTAAGTATCAGTATATAACTGCACGTGGTCCTACATATACTTATTTGTTGAATACACCGATATAGTGACATCTAAGCATTCTTTTCAATACTGAAGTACAATCATAAGGGAGATTCTCCAAAAAAATACTAAAAGTACATGTGGTGATATTAACAATATATGAAGAAAGGTCTTACCAAGAGTTCAGGCAATGTATGGCAGAGGACCTGCTCTACTCCCACAACTGACTGCCTGTCCAATAGCATTTGTAAGATCAATATATAAAAATAGTCTTTTTATTGTGGCATTTATTATTGCTTTTGATGCAATGCTGAGATTCAAGCCGTATTTTGTATCTTTGAAATATTTCAGCTGAAGAGTACAGAGTAGTGGCATTTATTTGTGTTATATTGAATGTGTCCCTATGGCTTGGCTTTACAACAAAATATACATTTTTCAAGGGTTATGGGAAATTCTATATCAAGCAAGAAAATGACAGAAACTGAGATTCTAGTTGTGATAAATATGCAGCTCCCAGACATTTTAAGAAAATAATTGTATGAGCTGCCACATCTTATTAGAAAAACATTTTTCATATTTTGAAAGAGTTAATTCTTATTTAAGAATTGAATCTGACAGATCGTTTCTTGATGAATCTTTCAAATATATTTATTAATTTGATCATTCAAAGTATGCAAAATGCTATTCATTCACAACAGAAAATGCTTAGGCTGGTCTTCATTGTGTTACCATGACTGATTCTATTTCTCAAAGTCAGTTCTAACATACAAGCCTTATATTATAGGTTAATGAGGTTTTGAAAAAAGTATATTGGACTCTCAACAAAATAAAACCATTGCATCAGCATCCAGTTCTACAGCATGACAGAGAAATGCTGAATATATTTGCACTTGAGATGTTATCTGCCTGTTGATGAAAAAGAGAGAAGCTTTTAATGGGCTTTCTCGCTTTTGAGTTTCTAATGGAAGCTACGATTTCATCTGTCTCTTTTCAGAAAGCAGCGCTGAAACTTTGCAGCAGAGTTTGCCATCTACTCACACTTAGGCCCACTGTTCTGTTTCTAAAACGTTCAACGTTTGTTTTCAGACAGAAAGACTCAAAGTCACTCAAAAAATAAAAGAAATGAGTCAAAGACTACAGCAGAAAAGTAGCTAATATCATATTCAAACAAACATTAATCAGACCATGGCACTAAATTCTACTGAACTACTGAGCACTGCCATGAAATGTCCTCATTTTTAAATAAATATTTACCTTGGATCCTGGCTGATTTTGCAAGTATTTTTTGTCGTGAAGAATATTCATAAATGGGAAAGAAACCAGCCTTTCTTCCTCCTTTTAGTTCATCAGTGAAAGTGTCTAATGGAGGTTTTTCTCCTTGCCTCAACACTGAGCGCATTCTGTAGCCTATCAGAGGTCTGTGACACCTGTAGTTTATGTATGTATTAGTTAGGTTATGATTAAAATTATTTTGCCTTAAACTGAAATATAAGCATATTAAAGCAGTGTATCTAGCAACAGTATGTAGGTATTTTGTAACTCTCTAATGACAGAGCTGAATGCATCACATACATATTTCACATAGGTGAGTAAAATGACCACCAAAGTTGCAAGCACAGATGGGTGTAGGTGCACATAGAAGTCATCCAAGTAACAACAAATTACCAGAGAAAGGACAACATATGCATAAGAGACTGCAAAAAAGTAAGATGTTATGCTGAATATACAGGAGGGATGACTGGCAAAAGCAAAACCGAGATAAACAGTAAGAGGAGCAGAGGAGACCTTCTTATGAGGGATGCAATAACATAAAGCCATCAGGCATAAACAAGGAAAATGAGAAAAGAAAGAAGATAATCCAGCTTCGGCTCTTATTTCTCAAAACCTGGTTTGATTATTTTTCAGGTTTTCTTAAGCATCCTCATAAGAGTAATCTCCCCTAATTGGGAAGATTTCTTGGGGACTGCTGAACGTGGTTACAAAACTCAAAGCCCATCTGGAGTTGAATCTGATGTGGGATGTTAAGGGAAACATGGCAACATGAAAGGCTTTTACGTGTACATCAGCAGCAAAGGGAAGGCCAGGAGAAAGGTTCACCTACTGCTGAATGGGGCTGCGGTCTGTGAGAAACTGGACTGTGGGATATTTGTCCCAAAGATTGCTTGGAAACTGAACTGTGCACAAAGAAGACACACCACTGATGTTGCATGGTGTAAGGTGAAACCGGTCTGGTATGGTGTGACAACTGCTACAGCGTGCTGGGACATGCACAGTGTACCACAGGGGAGCACCCAGCAAGCGCATATACCCCATAGGCATGCTCGTGAGAGGGACATGCCAAATGTGCTGGACATGTTGGACGTGTTGAATGTGCCACTGCCATGGAAATCCTCAGCCCAATGGACTTTCTCCAGATGGCCTATACAAGCCCACAGGTAAGTGCATGACCTGGGTGCACATGAGTGCAGGTGTGAATGAACATGTGTGTGCGAGTTTGTGTGCATTCACCACCAAGGCCTGTGTATAATTGGAATGTTGCTGGAACATGGGTGGTAATGGTCTCTTGCCTCTCTGTCTTGATTTCTTGCTTAATTTCTATCTTTTATTCCTCTCTTTCCTATTGCTTTTACATTTTATTGTTGTTAATAAAGTTAGTTCACGTGTACGGCATCTGACCCTGTTTGGTCTTGGTCTTGGGTTGGTATCGAAACCTCCCTGACTTTGGATCGGGACAGGGTCCTGGTAACAAAAACATGGGCAAGGTGAAGTTACTCGGTGCCTTCTTCTCGTCAGTCCCTCTGAAGGCTCTGGTAGCCTTCAGAAATACAAGGCCTCTGAGATCACAGGAAAAGTCCATAGCAAGAAACACCCTAGCCAGAGAATGATCAATTCAGAGAACACTTAAACAAACACCTGGGGCCTGATGGGATGTACCCACGAGTGCTCAGAGATAGCTGATGTAATTGTGGGGCCACTATCGATTGTCTTTGAAGGTCCATGGTGACCAGGGGAGGCACTTGAGGACTGCAGGAAAGCAAATGTCACTCCTATCTTCAAGAAGGGCAAGAAGGTCCAGGGAACTATAAGCCAGCCAGCTTCATCTCAGTGAGTGGTAAACTAGGTAATGGAGCAACTTATCCTGGAAAACATTTTGAAACAGATAAATGACAAGGTGTTTGTGAGTAGTCAGCATGGATTTACAAAGGGGAAATTGTACTTAAGCACTCTGGCATCCTTCTACCTTAAGATGACTGGCTTGGTGGATGAGGGGAGAGCAGTGAATATTGTTTCTCAACTTTACCAACACTTTCAATGCTGTCTCCTGTCACATTCTCATAGACAAGATGATAACTTAGATAAGAGTTAGATACCAAGGTGAATTGAAAACTGGCTGAATTGCCAGGCTTTGTGATCAGCAGAATGAAGGCACTAGTGGTGTTCCTCGGGAGTCAATACTGGATTATATACTGTTTAATCTCTTCATTAATGATCTGGATGATGAGGGCACCCTCAGCAAGTTTGCAGATGATACAAAACTGGGAGGAGTGATAGGTACATTAGGTGGGTGTGCTGCTATTCAGAGGCAACTCAACAGGCTGAAGAAATGGGCAGACAGGAAACTCATGAAGTTTAATAAAAGCAAAGGTAAAGTCTTGTCCCCAGGGAGGAATAGCCTCATGCACCATTACACACTGGCAGCCAACTGACTGAAAAGTATCTTGCCCCAGGCAGCCTGCTTTGACTGACCCTGCTTGAACAGAGGTTGTTGGGCTAGAAGATCTCCAAAGGTCCCTTCCAGTCGCAAATAGTCCATGACTCTGTAAACTCATTTTTATAGAAATATATATATATATGCTATACATGTGTGTGCATGTGTGTGCATTTGTTCACAACACTTCTATTCCTCTACCAAACTAATGTCAATGTGACTTTCTCTGCCAAGGATATGTGAACTGGCCTGCTGCTAATATTTGCTGGCATTCCCTCTTGTGACTCCGCTAGGCAAACCTCATTTCACAAGCTTGCATTTGTCTTAAGCTTTTAAACCATGAAACAGGAGTTGGAGGGTCTTACTTCATGAGGTTCTGAAAAGCAAAGGGCTTCAGCATGTGACAGTTATGTCTGTGCCAAAATCATCCATAGATCAGGATTTCTGAGAGTTTGGCATGAACTTCACACTGTGATTAGAAACATGCAGAACCCCAGCTCAAACTTCTGTAAATTTCTCACTTCTCTGCACACTGAAATTTAGATGACTACTGTGTTTTGAATTCCTTTCACTTGTTCTGGCAAAAAAACTGTTCAGAGACATCTCAGGCTTAGCACCAGATCAGCCAAAGAGAGACCTTTCAGAAACTAAGAACACTAAAATACAGACCTTAGTTCTGTAATGCACTCCGAACAGATACAACGGTGCATCAGCATGGAACTAGTATTAAAATGAGGCACAGGTCTTGAAAATATAAAAGTTTTAAAAACCAGAAAGACAAATGTTATAGCTGTTGCTACACAAGTCACACTTACATAAATAGATTCTAAAAATGCCTGACTTGCCCATTCCTACAGTCAAGTACCTATCAAAATAAGGTGGCCCTCCACTATTGAGAAAACTGAGCCAAAAATATGTCAGTCAAAAAGAGGAAAATTTAATTTGATCTGAACAAAAGTGCGTTTGCTTATAATGATAGTGTGCTGTGTTTTCTTTCGTGAGAGTTAATACTGTAACGGTACTTAAACAAAGTTATAAATAAAATCTCAGAAGATTGTTAGGTTTCTTTTCTCCCTCTCATACAGCAAAATTTGTCCATATCTTGATAAAGAAGAATCTGAAAGGTTTCATTTTCTTTGGAGATAATAAAGGATTTTTGATCTTTTGGATCAAAAGCCTCTTTTGACACTCAGGCAAGGGAGAATGATTACTTGCCCTTCGGATCCTTTAATCTTCTATACCAGAATTCTTAATTATATCCTCAACATTTCTGTCTTCCACTAATACAATGGATTCCTCTTTATTGGGACAGGTTTTTTCATCTTTCATTCTAATCTCAACTTGATCAATGATCAGATTATTTTTTGCCTTTAAAAATCTTCGTTTATTCCCTAGTCTAGCAAATCTGTAAGTCTTTAAAGCTATACATAAAATTATCCAGTGTTATGTTTCAAGATGCACAGCCCTTATTTGTAATAAAGGAGTTTTTGCTTCCTTGTTTCTTACAAAAATTTCCAGTGGAAGAAAATGTTTGGCTAAGTATTTTTCCATCCTTTTCTGCAGAGGTATAACGTTTCCAACTTCCACTGCTTTAACCTGCTGTACAGATGATAGGTGGAAAGAAAGTGGGGAAAGACATGCAGTGGTTAAGTCAACAAGGTTGAAGAAACAGTATGTTATTACTGAAAAAAAAAGACATAGGATAAAGACTTTTTAGCATGTAAGAAATCCTCTAAAATATTTGCAGAAATATTAGCAATCATATGCAAGGCTAGTGAGAGCCATTCCTTTGTTATGTAACTAGGGAAAAGTAATAGAAAGCTTCACGGAATATTCTGTCACAGTTTTCGTTTCTTAACAAAACAATCTTTTCCAGATGCACATTTGATCATAATGATTATTCCCCTTCCATGCTCATCCAGATACTTCCTAAATCTTGCCATTTTTCTTTCTACAACACTTCAAAAGCTACCCTTCTGTTTTGAAAATAATATAGTCTGATTATTTTCCTAATTCTTTTTTTCTGTATTTCTTCTTTTTTGACATTGTCACTCAAAGCTACTCAAAACCTAACTCTGAAAATGGTATTTTTGCTCAAACAATACCATATAATTCTAAGTTCTTAAAAATAAATAGAGGACAACAAATCCTTTCTGGCTAAGTACTAAAAATCAAGACGTATTTGAATTATTCTCCAGCTCATGCATATGCAGGACAAATATTGGGTATAAAGCTCACTGGATATGAAGCTCTGAAGATATTAGACTGCAATACAGCTGTTTCATAACAGGGAAATAAAGTATAATTTTAAGAAATGCTTATTTCCCGTATTTCCAGTCTCATAAGACACATATAAAACACACTGCAGTACATCCTGCTTTAGATCTGTGCAATAAAAATAACAAAATGAACAGCACTATGTATGGTAAAACTATTGTGGTATCATGAGATCTGTGAAAATATGTACATAACTAGAAGAAATGATTTTTTTTTCTCTTCTATAACATAATGCGCACACATATATATATAAAAATTTGCAAGGATGTGAATTTCATATACTTGCATTGACTTTTTGGTATAAGTGCAAAGATCCAAATGATCAACAAAACTTATGATATTACTACACGTGGTCTTCATTGTTCCACTTTCTTGAAATGTGAATGGTTGGTGAATATATGTTCATTTCTTGTTCTTTTTTTCTAGCTTTAGATGAGGTGGTCCCTCATCACCCCACTTATAGACCACTTTAAAAAGTCTGAACCATTTATATGTAGCTACTAGAAAAGTAAATATTCCTTTGTGTGTCAAGTACTGGATGCACTTCTGAATGTGCTTTATTGGTGGTGGTCTTTGGTTGTTGCTTCCCACAAAGTAAGGGAACATAGTTTGAACTCTAGGATCCACACAAGTTAAAAAAAAAAAAACAACCAACCAACCAAACAAACAAAAAAACCCACACAACATTATGTAATGATTAGGAAATAATCATGCAGATAATACAATAAAACAAAATAAAAACCACTACACATAATGAGGAAACAAAATTAAAACATTAAAAGAATAGATCTGTCTCTCAGATTATTTTACCAGATAAGCATGACTCCATATTTTTGGTTTTGTGGGGTTTTTTTTTCTAATACTTGTTAAATATTAAACTTGTAGTCTGAAGGGCAAGGAGAACTATCTGAAGAACTAAAACTGACCAAAAAAAAATCCCATCTATATTTAAAAATATATAAATTTCAAACATTTCAATAATAGTACAAAAGTTAGGAATATCTAAGATATTCTTACTAGTTAGAAAACTGACAGATGAAAGAATAAAGAAAAAGAATAGACAAGAAGAGGACTTTTTAAAGAGTCTTTTGTATTCTACCCATTTCTGGCATTTTGTCTACATGGACACACAAGAAACACATGCCCTACATGTCAATACATGTTATTTTCTGGCAAATATACTGTCACTGTGGTATTTCTGGTTTCCTCCATTTACTTTTTTTTAAAATTGTTTTTTAAGTGACTGTAAGAGAAGTTTACTAAAAATAGGTTTGGTTATATGGATCTCACACTAAACAATCTTGTTCCTCAACCATAATAGCTATCAGACAAACAAACTGATGGTCATATTCAGATGAATTCTAACATTTATGCCTCACATTGCACTTTTATTATACTGATTTCATACTGTGTGCCAGCAGAGAATTACAACAGGATCTTACTGTAACATAGAAGACTGAAGCAACTGCAGAGACAAAAAGAAAAGATTGTCGGGGGACTGAGGCTAGACACTGAAGTAGCTAGTGTAAGTCAACGACATACTGTTAATATCACGGCGATTTGCTGATACAGATGAGGAAAGAGTCAAGGAAGTTGCTCAGGTAGCATATATTCATACCAGGTTTATCCTCATTATTCCGAACTTTTGGGGTTAAAGTATACTCTAGAAACGAAAACGATCACCTCTGGTGACAGTGATTTCTAGATTTTTAGTATTAAACTGTGTAGGACAGCAAGAAGTAGATGATGTTAAATTATTTCCCATACATTTCTGCAATAAGAAAGATTTGGATGAAATCCACGTGTCCTCTCATCTGATAAATATTTTTCCTGGTGTCCTGGGTCCAGCTGGGATAGGGTTAATTCTTCACAGAAGCTGGGAGTTGGGCATAGCCGGATATTCGATACCATGCTGACGTCATGCCCGGGATATAAGGGGAAGCTAGCCGGGAGAGGGGTCTCTTTTGTGAAGCTCGTGGTGGTGAGATTTTCATTGTATCAGTGTTTCCATTGTACTCTATATCTTGTCTTATTGTTATATTCTCCTTTCTTTTGCTTTCCTCGTGTGGTATTATTAAAAATCTGTCGTTATCTCAACTCAGGAGGTTCCACTTTTCTTATTCGTCCCCATCTTACTGGGAGGGGAGTGGGGGGGGGGGAGGGGGGGGTGGGAACCCGGGTGGGGGGGGGGGAGGCGGTGTTGCGACCACGTGGTGGTGGTGGTCCTGACACCAAGACACCTGGAAAGAGGATGAGTGGTTCAACTGGATTTGATGATGCTCTGCAGCTGTGACTTCTTTGGCAGGGTATGTAAAAAATGGTCCAACATTAACCATCGGGCAAAATGAAGAACAATCGTCTTCCTCAGTATCACTGATAATTCAAAAAGATGTATTCAGTAACTGCCACTCTGATCAAAAATGCATTTAATCATGTAGAGAGCAGAATATTTTCTGCTTTAATGAGCTATATAGTACAGGCAGATACAAATTTGAGCTCATACCTTATAGTTGAGCTAAATCACACCATGGAAAAGTCATTAAACTTCCTGCAAATTTGAGGGAACCTCAGGGGGGAAAAAAGGGTATTTACTACTGCTTTTCCTATAGCATAACATATATTGTACACAAATCTGCATGATACCTAAACTTCTTCCTGTACCTCAGATCCTTCTGACTCAGTGTCTATCAAGGTCAACATTTCTATTTTAGGATTAGATAAGTTGCACGTATAATATAAATTTTGAGAAACTTAGACAAGCTTACATTTGAAGGGCAAACGGTAAAATATCTGATAGCATATAACAAGCACCCATATATAAAAAAAAGAGGTCTAAAAATATCAATGTTATTGTTATAAGCTGTTGATACTACCATATTAAGCTGAAACAAAGGTAACTGTGAATTTCAGGCAACCACCCAAAAAAAGAATGATGCAAAACATTTTTCATTGTACCTGAAAGTTGCAAGTTGCTAATAACAGATGCCATTTGCTGTCTTCTAGTAAACAGACCAAGAAAATGATCTTGACGCACAATGCCAAGACAAAGTATTTTTGGTACCTCTGTTTGTGAGAGGCATTCTAGCTAAAGTTTATTTCTAATTTTAAACAGGTTCACACTACTATTTTGGCACTTTTTTGTAATTTCTAATGAGTATTTTAAAAGAAATTATAAAGCACCAGATGCTCAAAAGAAAAAAAAAATCACTCTTATGAAGTTATTTTCTAGTTTATAATTTAGATATATATTCAGTAAGCTCCACTTTTTTTTTCAAGGATAAGTATATTTAAATATGATTTACAGTGAGGTCATATAGTATTGTATTTCTGTAGAACTTTTAAGAGACAAGAAATCCATCCTGAGGACAGTTTATAAAGTGTTTTTCAAAAGTTTTAAAGTATTCATGACTTTACAGTTTTTCAAGCTCATATCTTCTAACTTCATGTTGAAATCACTCTTGCTGTCAGTTGTCTAGAAATAAATTTGTCAATACAAGGAAAAGTCAATTACCTATGTCATTCCACAAGACTACCATTACAATAGCCATCTGCCCATCCCGCCTCCGTTTTTAAATGCCTGATCAACAATTGGCTAGTCATCTTTTAAGCTACTTTTCTCTGACGTTTTATAATTACTACTTGGGAATGGCTTTCAGTCATTTCGTTTAAAGCTGGAGTCAAAACAAGTCTTTATAGTAAAAGGTCAAGATATTTTGGTACGCAAATCTGTTATGTGACCATGGTTCCTAACAAAAAGTCTTTATTTCAGTTTTGTATGCTGACTGTTCAAAAGTGCTAGACAGTCTTACAACTTATCAGGAGGAAGACTGTTAGAATGAAAAACTACGTGTTTAACTGTTAGCTGTTATTATTCTTACTACGTGAATATTTACTTTGTGAAAAGATTTATTTATTTTCCCGTTATTTAAATCATCTTTAAGGATGTATTGATATCATGCCTGAATAATGTTTGATTCAAGTAATTTTTCCAGTGACACATCTTTGTGTATATTTACATTTCTGAGATGATGACAAATATTGTTATTTGATAGTATTTTTAGAAAACAAGTTTAAGAATGTCCTAGTCTTGCAGCAGGTTGTTCTCTAGAAAATCTAGTACTACCAAATACTGATTTATGTTACAAAACAAATTTATAAACTAACATAGAAAGGATATAAAGAACTTTCTTAATGCTTTGCTGATAGGGCCTACTGAAATGCACTGTCTCACCCCTAGAATACATCAAGGACAAGGTAAGCATAAGGGACTGACAACAGGCAGAACGTGCTGCCAAATGCACAGAAGGAAGTCTGGCAAGACACAACGAAAACAAGATAAGAAGTATTAGGAGTAGAGGGTACTCCTGTTTTGGTGAGGGAGGAAATAACATAATGCCAACCAGCATAAGCAAGGAAAGAAAAGGCCTGCTTGGGCTCCAGCTTCTCTCATCAAAGTGCTCTTCATCAAAGTACCTTGACTGCTGTGACTGAAAGCCAATGTGGACCACAGTCAGCAACGCTAACAATTACCAGCGTTGTGGTATGGTACGCTCAGAGCTATTTAAAATACCATTGTTAATGAAGAAACAGTCTTCTATACGTAATGATGATGATTAATATTGTGCAGGTATCCATTATCAAAAAGGAGTCTGCTGTTAATGAATTAATTTAGCTATGTTTTATTTCACAGTTTAAAACTGGCCTGATGGATCAGTCTTCTAAACACTCTCATCACAGCAATTGCTAATTCCCGACTATATATATATGTATACTCACATAAAATTATATATTCAGTTTCAACAGTACCCCAAAGAGAATGTGGATATCCTTCACAGCAGAAAGAGCTGAGCTTTCTCCTGCTCAAATTTTGCTATCACAGACTTCAACACCATGTATCTAACTGTGGCAAACCGTGTGAAGTTGGACTTCAGCTGAGAGCCTTTTGAGATCAATTTGTCTGACTTGCATTACAGATAGTAGAAAAACTTGTCAAAATGGAAAAAAAAGGTAATCTCAACTAAAATTTTCCTTTTGAGAAAGGTTTAATGTACTTTCAAAGTGGTTTAAGTGATTGCCATTGTCTCCCAGCACAATATCTCATACACTATAAAAAGCAGGTAAATACTTCTCACACATAAAGACAATATCCTACACAAGCACACAGAAAATGAATGTATTAACAAAATAAATTTTCAAACACTTAATTTTCTGCTCTATAAACTTAGTCACTTTCAAATAACCCAAAGAAAACCTATATACCTAAGCTTTCAATTTAGTTAACCATTATATTTTAACTACCTGCTTTTAAATGAAAAAGAATAGTAATTTAGAGATTTTATTTGTTGTGGAATTTCTCCATCATATCTATGTAAATCAAACATAACAGGCAAACTATTTAATCTCTTTGGAAACTGAAAACTGTTTTTATTCTAAACACTTTTCCTCTATCATCTGTTGTACTTCCATTTATTATAAATCAGGAATAGAACAATGTTTGTTTTTCATTATTTTTGCCTGGATGTTATAAAAATATTGAACTTCTTCAAAAAAAGAACTGCAATAATTATGTGGACTTTGCAAAAGGAGACAAAAATATTAGCTCAAAGATCAAATGAACTTCCCTTAGCTTAGATCTCTGAAATATACTTTAGAATGGAAATATGTATAATATACTTCCTTTAATAAAGAATTTGCAAAAGTCATGTAGGAAAATGACACGATTTTTCTGAAAAGATTAATGCTTTTTATTTTGAAAGTGCCATGAGGGACAAGGTTTCTATGAACATTAGGAATCAGAAAAGAAAGAGCAGATACTACTTTGATAACATGTTATTGTTTTGTTTATACCAAAAAAACCCCAAAAACCCACCACAAAATAAATTAGCATTAAAATGTATACTTTATTTTAAATATAAACACAAAAATCCTTGGATAAATGTAAGTCAAAACCTTTATGAGTTCCAGTGTTACTAGGCAATAAGAGCAAATTTATGTTCCATCTTCTGCTTACCTTTTTTCCTTTCTCATTTCACCTAAAAGAAACATTTCTGGACTTCACTGTATGCACTTCAGTTATTCTCTAGGAAGTTTTGATTTAAAGACTTGTAAAGCAGTAAGGGACTGAAATCCTTCCTTTCAGCTCTGGAGAATTGCTACATGAAGCTCTGCCTAGAGGGTAATTTTTCACACGACAGCTTTTCTGGTGAAATGTATAGAGTTAAGGGTGGAAAAAAAATCAGGAAAAAAGTGAAGAATTTGTATTCTATACCTTTCCCTCTTCTTCATTCTCCCATCCCTTTCCATTCTTCCTAAAGTTCTAGTTCAATTTTTTGATTTTACCAGCAATTTTATCCACTAGATTGAAAATAAAACCTATGAACATCTGGAGGAGACTGCCTTGTAATTGTTAAATTATCTATTATTGAAAATATCTAAATACCTAATAATTTTTATAATGTTTATCAATGTTTCTGAAAGAAAATATAAAATAATTATTTCAGAATATTCGATTTTTTTTAACTCAAGACCTGTTACTGACTGTACTTGAAAAAATCCTAATAAGTGGAACAGAGTTTCTGCAGTGCATATTTTTCTATTAGATGTTTTTTAAAACAGTTGTAATACCTAATTTGTGTTTAATTTAATATTGGCAGGTCTAAAGACCTAAAGGCAGTGCTTATCCCAGGTTATTGAGGGACATGAACAAGCACATTTTCACTAAATAATTTAATCTATTTTATCTGCTTTCTTCTGTATATAGAATATATTTAAAACATTTTTTTTACTACTCACAAAATTTTGTTATTCAGATATAGTCTCCAGTTTTCAAAATACTGAAGACTTACATTATGCTCCAGGAGAACAACGTGCTCAAGGTAGACTTTTCTAAGAAATTCTGTCAAAGTGAACAGTCTGGTTGTGAGTGACCACACACGTCATGCAGCATAGGCACGGGATAATTGTGAATCGTGATATCTTTGGGAAACCAGAATTAAGGAACAAGAGGCATTTCATGGGAATCTGAGAATTTTAAGATCTTTTGTTTTTGTGCAACATTGGTCTTAAAGGGGCCATCATTAAAGGTTTTCTTGTATTTGCTAGCTGTCTTTCTGTTTTTCCCCGCTGCTACAGTTAGTGAATACAAGAATCGGATCTTAACCAAATATACAAGAGTTGTTATTCACAATGACTCCAGAAAGGATCTTAAAGAACATTTATATTCAATCATCTTGAAAAATGTCCTGCATTTGAAAGTTCAACAAAAATCCCCCAGAAACCCCAAAGATGATTGCAATGCAATCAAGAGAAGAGATGCAACATGCAACGTGGCGTCTCTTCCCTTCTGTGAAGGAAAGAGGAAAAGAAGGACAGAGAAATCCACCCCTTAACTCTTCTTTTCCTTTTCTGCAGGGCTGCTTTTTCTTGGAGTGTCTTCAGGATCCATAATTATCCTTTAGTTAATCAACAAAAGGAGGAAAGAATTGTAGTGTTATACTCAGGAATAGTAGTAGTACTGCCATTGCTAATAATAGGATTTAACCTTTGTGTTCAGCTAACAGCACAGACCTCGGGGCTTGCTGGACTTTAAATGGATTTGCTCCAGCCTGTCTGGAGCTGTGTCTTAGCTTGCCTCCCTGTCAGAACAATTACAGGGGCCTTGCAAGTAGAGCCACTGGATGGTACTGGAGCTCCCCAGGGCGAGGGAAGGGGAAAACAAAGGGGAACCAGGAGCATGACAACAAGGCCAGTGGGGTCCGCGTCAGCCAAGTCCCAGTCCCAAAGTATCTGTGCAAGGCAAGCAGAGCAGACTTGAAGATGAAGGCCAGGTTCAGTCCATATTCTAGATAAAGTATACCATATGTAATAAATTTGGCTGTAACTTAGACTTGAAGTTGTTAGAATGTGTGTATTAATTGCATTTGTTTATGTTTGGAACTCTAAGTGTCAAGTGTAATTGTAACTGCACTAACAATAATTCTCCTCTTACACTGTTCACTGTTACACTTAGTTTAGGATATTTTTACAGGGCATTTTAAGGAAAAAAACAACTTAAAAATTTGGGGAAAAAGTGTTTCTAGACAAGCAACAACACAAAAAAAGAATCCACTAAAAGAGGGTAAATTTAGACTAGACATTAGGAAGAAATGTTTTCCTGTGCGGGTGGTGGGGCTTTGGAACAGGTTGCCCAGAGAAGCTGTGGATGCCCCATCCCTGGAGGGGTTCAAGGCCAGGCTGGATGAGGCTTTGAGCAACCTGGGCTAGTGGGAGGTGTCCCTGCCCATGGCAGGGGGTTGGAACCTGATGATCTTTAAGGTCCTTTCCAACCCAAACCATTCTGTGATTCTATGGTTCTATGATTCCATGATTCTATGATTCTATTAGGAATATATTGTACTGTGAAGAAGGCTTTGTTGCAAATATTAGAAGAATTCAGTAATTCTTAGTAGAGAAGAATGAAGCAATTCTGTGTCTTAGTCCATCATCCAAAATTCTCACAATCATGCTTGCATCTATTCTATTCACAAACTACATGCTTCCACATAAGACTGCAGGTGTAAGGAAACGTTAGGCTTCCACCTTGGAAGATCACAGTTCAGTTTTTCGTAAATATTTGTGTTCTGTCATACATGTCATCTGTAATTATATTCTATTGTATACTATGCCTCTTACAGAATAAGTGGTAGGTAGAGACATACTTTGATTTAGTCCATGTTTGTACCTCTTATGCAATTTTAACTGGTTTTGTCCATATCAATGTGAGGTGCTTACCACTTGTACATACTTGCACATACCCAGAAGAATTCTCAAACACTTTACGTACACTTTTTTTTTCAGTCTATCTCTAAATTTTAGTCATGAGCAAAACAAATATCAGCTGAAACGAGGCTTCAGTGATATATACCCTTACATGCAGGTTGCTCTAAGGATCTGTATACTGACAGATATTTTCCAGTGTACTTTACATTTGATAATAAGATAAGCAGCTAAACACTGCAAAATGAGTCTGATTAGGGATTGGCACTATGAATAAGACCTGTGGGATACCTCCTATAAAAGAAAGCTGCTCTTACACACATTCGTGTTTGCACATAGTCCCTTAAATTATTATGTATCTGCTCTAATGTGTAAAAAAATATTGTCAAATGCTCTCATCATTGCTAATGAAAGCTCCTCCAATAATATTTCTCTAGTCTGTCTCTTTGAGTTCCTTCACTCTTTCATCCTGCTCTTTCAGTCTAGGTTTGCTTAAAGCATATTTATTTCACAGTGAGGTGAGAAGTACACCTACCCTTGATAAAATTACAACTGTTTTTGTCAGATGGCTGTGAGGACTAATAGCCAAGAGCATTCTCATGAATTGGCATTGAGGAAGGAGAAAACAAGACCAAGAAATAAAATAATTCAGTGCTTGTAAATCTGATTACCAGCTATTGTACATGGGTGATCATTTGTACAATAAGTACAGAACTATTCAAAATTTGAAAAAAAATCCTATGGTTTCATTTGCTTAGTTGCTAAGGGGAATTTTAGGAGCATTCATGTATGGTTACAAGCACACGAGAATGTATAACCTATTTCAGATTCATTCTTTAGTGCAGTCAACACTGTGACAAATTAACATCTATTCTGTGATGAATTCTACAGTTGCCTTTTTTTTTTCCTTTGGGAAACAGTTTAGACTTTTTTTTATTTTTATTTTTATTTTTTTTTTTCAATCTTAGATTCTGGAGTTAATCTTCAGAATTATTTCTTGAATGTTTTTAAGGACTGTAGTAAACCCTTCTTACAATGCAAGACATGTTGAGGTTTCTCTGGCACGAGCATGTGGTTGCCCACAAGCAACGAAACGAGCAGACTCATGCCAAACCTCCAAAGCAGAGGGAAGAGAAGGATGCAACAAAAATTAGCTGTGTCATATACTATACTACCAAAAAATATACTCTGATATCATGGTGAAAGTGAGAACCAGTGTAGACTGATGATAATAAAATTATTCTCCATTACACTTTCATGATTTCTCACATTCTGGCAGCAGATTGTGGGAATAAACAGTGCATCCCTGCACAGTGCTGGGTGTTACCCAGTCCCACTGTACTGGTGGCAAATGTGTGATAGCTAAATATCTGTTTACATTGCAGTTCTGTCCTAAGTGGCCACAAAAAAGTGGGTTAGTTAGTAATTTTCCACAGAAGTTTTGACTTTAGGAGCAGACCGGCAACGAGTGTTTTATTGTTTGTTGATATTACCAACAATCACAAACTTTAATGAGGAATTTCTAGTCAGAAAGTAATTTATGTGTAGAGTCTAACATTCAAATGATTTGCAGAGTTAAATTATGATCCGTATTTTTGGGTGATTAGTGGTGCTTTTTCTGGATTTTTACATAAATCCTGTTGCTGTGAACTGTTCTATTGTTTATAGTGATTCTAGTCAGAAGGTAATTTATGTGTAGAGTCTAACATTCAAATGATTTGCAGAGTTAAATTATGATCCGTATTTTTGGGTGATTAGTGGTGCTTTTTCTGGATTTTTACATAAATCCTGTTGCTGTGAACTGTTCTATTGTTTATAGTGAGATATCAATGTGTGTCATAAGTAAAACTTTAATCTCCGGTATACACTCACACTGATTCCTCAAGGTGCTTAGCCTATGTTTTGATGGGACTACTTAACAGAGTTGAAATTGGTCAATTATTTAAGAATTCCATTTAAAAAAAAAAGAATTTCTACTGACATAAAAATTTAACGATGCTGCTGTGAGGCAAAACCAAGGTAGGCGTGTGTGTTGGTGCCTGCACCCACCCTTGGCAAATGGCTTGTGTATCACCACCTAGTAAGATAAATGGGTGTCAACTGTGTGTGGGGACAGGGATTGTCAGGGAGAGAGAGAAATATGCAATACAGTATGGAGAGTATTTGGCAAGATGTGGTCATGCTCAAGAGGAAAACGACCATGAGCTGGGCAAAGCGTAACTGAGGAACTGAATGGAGGGCTTTGAAAGAAAAGCTACCTGTTAAGGAGCAAGAATTGTTGTAACTGGTAGGCATAGGTGTTGAAGTGGAAATAGCAATCTGGCTTGACACTGCCAGGTGACTCCCCATCAGCATCGCTAGCCCTGCCCAGGCCAGGCAGAGCGTCCTTCTCACTATATAGTCACTGAAGCCTGTTACTAGTGAAGTTTGGAGATTATGTAGGATGTTTTAGATAATCTCAGGCAATCTGGTTGTCAAGGAGACTGCAGGAAGAACTGAAACAAGAAGGGTTATCCTGAAGAACAGAATGTCCTAAACAAACATGCGCTTTGTCAAGTTCGTTTGCGGTTAATCAAGGACTTTGTGTCAAATAAGCAGGAACTGTCTGAGGGAGAACTTCGAAGTGATTAAACGATTGTGTGATCCACTGCCTGTGGAGGACGGACAAAACCTACCAAGAAAGGACAAAACTGGGGGAAAGGTAATTCTGTCAAGGGGGAGATCACGACCACAGACTCCCAGACCACCTACCCCAAGAGTACCCCAGACCCAAAAGAAGATGAGACTGAGCATGGTCAGTAATTTGCAAGAGAGACAGGAAGACCTTAGCCAGACACTGTGTAGAAGAGTGATTTACACGTATTAGGAGGAGGAATACGTTGCTATTTTGTGTATAAGTAGCCCATGATTTGTAACCAGGACGTGCTAGCTTTGTGGATTTACCACCTAACACCCGTCTCTCTGCAGAAATGCAATAATATATCAGCTCTGCATATTGACTTACTGCACACCAGATGGCGAACCCCAGTTTTGGGACAACTAGACACCACGAGCACCCTCCTCATGGGGTGACAGCACAGTGGCAGCACACAGGGAAGCACCGAGGGTGTGCAGCTGTGACTTCTGGGAGGATTTGTCACTGGCATGTGGGTCAGTGGGGTGTGGCAAGCAGCAGCAGAGGCACACATGTGGAGCACCCACACCTCCCACAAGGGGTGGGCAACCTGCAGCACCAGGAGAAGGGACATTTACTGGTAGCACACACTGTGGGAGTGTGGAGGGAGGGATGCCTGCAGAGGGCTACAAGGATGCTTGTGGGATTTGGGATTAGTTATAGAAGGGTGTTTATAAATATTTAGGTGTTTATTAAGTTTTGGTAACTTTCTCGTATTATGGTTCATCTGGAGCATTGCTGATATTGATCCTGAATGGATAGTTCACTGGCTGCTGTTTAATGGTGTGTTTTTAACAAATCACTAAACTACTTGTATGCCAATTTGGTTCAAGCCGTGTGCACTGAGTAGCTTTTCTACATGACAGCATACAGTAGATGTTGTGATGCTCTGTTTTAACTGCAGAGTGGTGTAATTGAAACACAAGCTCTCATTTCTCAGAATTCAGGAGAGCATTTACCTAGAACAATAAATATGCATGCATGGCAATTGGGTATGATTTGGTGTTTAAATAATGTTATATTGAGTAAAATTGTACAAGGATTTTAATGCAGAGGTTTTAAAGCTTATGTTCTCTAGAGCTGAAAGAGGGACAAGAGTGAAGGAAAGAATGCAAGAGTACATGATAAAATAAAACCAAACCTAACAAGATTTGCAGAAAATTTGTTGTTATTCAGCCAGTGTGTCTACATATTCTTTTCAGAATGCACGATTCTTTACGTAATTGCTGTAATAAATAAAACTCGGTAGATAATCCTATAATCACTATCTTCACATTTTCAAAGAAATAACAGAACTACAAAAATTACATCTGACTGAACTGCTGAAACGGGCTGTTTACTTAATTTTCTAAGCTACTGACTTTAAAATGGAAGAATAGAATGCTTGAAGAGCTTTTCCATTTCCTTTCAGCACATATTTCTATTTAATTTCACTATAAAAGGGATGTCTTTTACATTGGAAGACGCAGACCTTAACCTTAGAATACAAACTGCAATTTTAATAATTAAAATAGGAATACTTAAAAAGAAAGTTCCTTTGTGGAATTCTGAAAATTTCTGTCCAGATCTTATCTATTCTAAAGATTTCCTCTGTGACACTGGACTGGTCATTTAATAGCTTCATCTCGGTTCCTCAGTTGGAAATATAATAGACCTGGTTAATCTTTTCAACTTTCTGGTGTGATAAAACTGAACTTTCAACACCAGAAAGATTTCTGTTGGAAAATATGCAGTAGCTAACAGAATTATATTGTGGTTTAGGTACTTTCATCTAAATTTCTACTCTACCCAGTTCATTTTTTATTACTATTATTGTTATTTTTTATCACAGTAAATTCAGCAGATCATGAACATAACTCAGCCTTCTAATACCAAGGTCATTAGTTTTGCTGCTCGGTTCCACAGGCAGCCTCGGGAGGTCAGCACACTTTGAAATGCCAAAAAAAAAAAAAAAAAAAAAAATCCAACAATATTTCAGCCATGTTCTTGCAACAAATAATTGTCTCTGTAAGATGTTTGGGATTGCTGTCTCTTACTATGTCCACTTACAGTCAAAATAGAGGTTCATTTTTTTTGCTAGAGTCTGTTGACATCACCATGACACAAATCACTAAGAAAAAAAAGGAACAAAAAACCCAACTTACTTTCAGGTTTGAAAGAAACATTTTTAATACATCCTAGTTAAAAATATATGAGCTGTTTCATGCCTTAAATGCAGAGCAGAACTCTGAATTGCAAGTCATGGCACTGTGTATTAGCTTCGGGTAGAAATGCAACTTCTTTGTGCAGAGTTCTTAAACAAGATAAAAAAAGTTCCACTAAACAAAAAAAGGTTCAGAGTAAGTGAAAGGGGATATATAATAAACCATTCTAACGACGCTGTTCACTGCTACAATAAAGAATAATTTTTACATCCAACTGTTTCTAGATACTATTCTTAGAATCCCAACATGGTCATCACTATCTAGTTAAAGAGGTATTGATAACTTTTTTCTCAAAAGCTCATATGAAGAGTATATGGGGTCTGTTTCTTATCTCTGTTCCCTTCTGATTTCTTATTTTCCAATAAATTAAACAAAATTATCTTTCACCTATAGTTTGTTAACATACAAGTGTTCTTTCTCTGTTCTAGAATTAGATTTAAATTGTTTTGGTAATTTGACCTCAGTCCTCAAACTTATAAGCAGTAGCAGAGTGTCCATACAATCGGTCATGTATTTCTCTGTAGTAGTAGAGGGGAACTATTTTTTTTTGGTTTTTGGTTTGTTTGTTTGTTTGTTTGTTTTTACAATACTGTAACGGTTTTATCTTCCTAGACAATCTCTGTTTTTTCCAAAAGTTTCCTTTAGAATTTAGTGTGGAATCTGGACAACAAAGACTCTCTTCTGTACTCTTTCATTACAACCACTACGCAGTTACCCTTTCACACGGTACCATGAAACAGACTTGTTTTACACACCACACAGAGTGGATGCACTCCCTTCTGTTTGTTCTGTGCTCTGGAGTCCCCAAATTCCCTGTTAAGGGGATGTGTCAGCTTCACATGCATTTCAGAACAGGTCGTCATGAATCAATCGCCACTGATTCCAAACAATGTTCCAGACCCACCTCAATATCACAGACTTACAGAAGATCCTGAGATGCTGTCACAGTCAGCTGAAAGTCATAAAATCTGTCGTGCACTGGTGCAAGGCACAGTGGCTGTAGTTCATTAGGATCCTAGTGAGAAAGGCATTCAGACTCCGTAAGACATTGATTAAAATACCTTTTATTGGAGCTAACGCTAGAGGGAGAAAGAGGATGGATAATCTTATGTCTTTTGCAGCGATAGGAACCCTGAGTTGGGCAGCATCAGGTGAACTAGTCAGAAAACAGCATCCAGCACAAAGCCCACCTGTGGAGAGGTTTCTCAACATTTCGATCTTTTGAGTCATTGTAATATTTTTAGTGAAAACAGTTGTAATCATCATTTCTACTGTCAAAAAAACCAGATGTTTACTTGTCAGAGTTGAGGGTTATACAAGGTATAACATTCTGGTTTGCAACAAAAGCTATCTTTTTGGTCCTGAAAGTCTTTGGGACAAAGACATTTTGTAAAGTACTGCAATGATTTAATTTTTATACATAATGATAAATACCTACTATTTTACATATAGTTGTCATAAGCATACTTTGCGTACAAAATAGGGGTGTAGCTAGCTACACCTTAATGAGTCAGAGCAGAAGAGAAGCATCAAAGTATTGTTATTGCTCGTTTGTCTCCAGATCAGCTCCTATTGACGGCAATTGAGTACTGGCCATCACTGGATACAGAAAAGCAGACTGCACAGCCACTTAGCTGATTTCCTACCTTTTCCTGCCTCTATATACAGTATACATCGCATGTATTTACACAAACCATTCTGATAAAAATCTAATTTTGTATTATTCTTATGTATTTCCAAACACTATGATTATTGTTCCAAGGAAGCTTCTCTCTGTCTCTGCACTACACTTCTCCACATTGTGCAATCTGTGTGCTCTCTGGCATTCCAGTCCTTTCATGCGCATCTTTTTTTTTTTTTTTTTTTTTTTGAATGGTAGTGTGCCAGGAGTTAATTTCTTTCCATTAGTGCTTCTGCCTCACAGATCACTGTGGTCAAGTACTTGATCTTTTTCTGTCAGCACACGTCCCTCTTGCATAGCATTGTCCGGTACTTGATCTTTGCACATTTAGGTAGCTCTTGCCTAGGTAGCTGTTTGCTTTTGGTTAATTTTACTGTCTCTCTTTTCTGTCCTTCAAACAGCCATAGTCCAATTTACCTTTTCTTTCATTGCTCTCACTCCTTTCTAGGTGACTTTATGCCACCTTGATCTTCTTTCACCATTAGTGTGCTTTTTATTTCTAGTCTCTGTGTTCCACTCTTCCTATACCCATAATCACATCTTTCACTGCTGGCAACTTTTCAAGTATACTGCCACATAATTTAATAAGAGATTCTGAGGTGATGCAACAGACAGACAAATGCCTTTATTTCACAAAGCTCTGCAAATAATTGAGATCAAGGCATCGCACTCTCTTCTATTCTTAATCTCCAGCTCCCTACCACTGGGTTTAAAATGTGCAAAACTTCAGTTACTAGGTGCCTTTATAGCTGACCTGGAAAGAAGTAATGAACCAAAGGACTTAGATTCCATCTCTAATGGCAGAAACAGCAGTAAGCAAACAAAATCCACGCATTGACTATTTACCCCTCAATTTCTTACTTTAGATAAACATTCAAAATGAAGTAATTTGAATAGACTCAGAAGAATAGTACCATATTTAATAAAATTCATACAATTAGTTGCAGTGAATCTGCACACTTTGCTCCTTTTTTTATAATCTTAAATTGCGATCGCTACCACTTAATCCTAAAGTTGGACTCATTTTAGGTTGGGATACCTGATTTCAGACTTTGACTCTGGTTTGGTGATCTTTCAAAGAATCCAGTAAACCCAAAAAACCCCTTTGTGTGCAGCAAGCTTTCTTAATAAGTAAGAATAATACATTGCCATGTATGTGCTGCTTATAGATGTCCCTTGAGAAGAACTATACTCAGGTAGCATAGTTTTTCATTTCTTAGTCCATGACAGAAATGAAATAACATACTTTTACTATGTGCACTGTACAAATATGTTTCTTTTAAGGAGAACTCTTCTCCTGGTTTTCAGAGTAGCTAAGTTTCTACCAAAGAAAGTAAAGACAGAAAACACCCCCTAGAAACCAATGCAATGCAAAAATATTGTGACATCTCTCAGCAATCACAATAGTAGTTAATAATTTCCCAGCTATGATGAACACTCAGCAAATAAGTCTCTACCCCATTTCCAGTACTTGAATTTGCAAATAAGATTTCAAAAACTTGTAGAAAAATATTAAGATAAGCAAGCATTTTTCTCCCACTTTCATCCCTCTTAATCTATCAATGAAGTGTATTTGTGAAATAAAAAATACAGACAGGACATGGTATTATTGTTTATAACACAACTGCTTCAAAAAAACGCATTTACAGTCTCATTTTTGCTTTTCAAAGTATGACCTAAAAACTCAATTTTTAGTAGGTAAGATTTGATGGAGTGTAGTGAAGTAAGCTGAAAAATATCTTATCCTAGGAAAATAACAATGCTGACAGCCTTTCAGAAATATTTGCTAATCGAAATAAAGAAATGTCATTAAGAGTCAAGAGAAAAATGTCTGTTCTTAAAATAATTAATATAATTTCATTGCAATTATAATTAAACTTACAGTTGTCTTGGCTAATATTTCAGAGAACTTCATGCTTTATTTGTCAAGTTGTGGGGTTTTTTTCCTTTTTTTAAATTGTATATATGGAAAACAAGCTGGAGTCTGTAACAAAGCACTTACAAGCTTACTGAATACAATGAAAGTGCAGATACTCAAACATCTGAAAGTGCAGATACTTGAACATTTTTGCTTGCAAAAGCAGCACTTTGAAAAAAAACCTGAATAATTTCCAGACAAAATATTTAATCTCAGAAATATTGATGATTCTAAAGTTTCACTGAAACTTTAATTTTAGATATAAGATTATGCTCATGAGGAAATTATACCCAGCTCTTCCTTACATGCAGGCTATCTCTTAGTCATCTTCTCCTTCTATGGCAGTATATGACATCAATTCACCTATGACAGCATATAAAGAAGTAACACGACATATCTACGGACATGGAAAAAACTGTCACCATTTTTCAGTGTCCTTGTCTCAGTTTTAAGGAAACTAGACTCACAAAACTTCATAGTATTTTTAGAAATGCTGGATAGTACAGACTGTTGGGAGTCCGTCAATCTAAGTACAGTGTGGTTAAGCTGTCTGCTGCACAGGAATCCGTATAACATACCCTAGATATCTGAAGGCTGAGAGAGAGAAATAAGTAGATAAATTTGAGCTCTAAGACAATGAATATAGAAAGGAAATTAATTGCTGAACTTTAAAGCAAGTGGTTTAAACTACAACAGTAGAAAGCCTGTTGTGCCAGAAACTGATGACAGTTGGATAAAGTCAGGTCAGATAAATGAGGAAATATCTGATTAGCCAACCTATATGATGCCAAGACCAGAGATCACCAACATAAACATAAGCTATGTCATGTCAGCTCTGGAGAACTTCTTTCCAAGATCGAGTAAAAGACTTGTCTGCCAACCTGAGTTCTGTCTGGAGAGAAGACCTTGCCTCCACGATGTGCCTGAGGCAGGGAAGCTATTGTTGGGGACACATGTCTGGGTCAGTGTACTCCAGACTGGTGTGAGTTGTCCACTGTCATCAGCATGGATGATGATGTCCCAGGCACCAGTCAGGTGGTGTGCAGGAGCCTGGGATTTCCCTGGTGTTGCCACACTGAGTTGCCAATGGGCGGAAAGATGGTGCTCCTTTAACAACAGGTCAATTAGCATGAGTGGTTCCACGACCGTGTATGTTTTCTCTGTAAGTGTTAGGCTACATAGTTTGTGTACAATTGAATCATGGTCAATAAGCAAATATTAATACTTGGAACACTGTTCTATTTAGCAAAGCATAGCAGAAGTCAATATTCCATATATTGATTGTCATCTGATTCAACTGCTGGTCTTTCTGTGCAAAATTTTCTTTAAGATCCAGACCTCCAGATGCCTTGTGATAATCGACTTTATCAAAAATCGGGTAGTCACAGTTACAAGATATTATGTACAGCAAAGCTCAGTGCATGAATATTTAGGAATAGAGAGCTCAAAACCTGTATTTATGTTTTTTTCCTTTGTATCAAGAAATATAACTATTGATTGGCATTTTTTGTGCTATCTCAGTTTCAAAAGAAAACTAGTATATTTGTTTTTTTTAGGAAGCCCTGTATCTGAGAATCCTTCTGAATCCTTCAGAAGTTTTAAGTGAGTCCTGGGGAGTAGAAACGTTATTTTTGTGTTCCTCAGGCAATTTAGATGGACCTATGACACAGTTACAGTTACCATGGTGTATTCAGGCAAATACCAAAATAACCATTGGAATTTTGACTATATGGTGGTTCTTGTATTAAGTTGACTATAAAGTTGAGGCAGCTTGCTTCAAAGAGCCAACTCGAAATAGAAGAGCAGAAGGAGCTTTCCACCTTGCCAGTGAAACTAATTCTGCTAGTCTAGCACCTGCTCCCAGTTTCTGAACAATATAATATCATCATCATCATTCCCTGTTCCTTTACACGTAACTTTATAAAATTTTGATAAAATTGAGCAGTAAATAGAAGCCAGCAAAAAATTGCAGACTCATTAAATGACACCAGATGTTTGCTGTTATAAATTGATCTATCAGATTAATATTAATTACTCAAATTCGTGAATGAAAGGAAGTGAATGTAAAACATGTCTATCAATAGCAGTCATATTTTTATGCTCATTCTGAACTCAAACTTCATTATATGTATGATTTTTAAGGCATTTTTCATTGTTGTAACACTTTCTATCACTGACTTAATCCTACTGTAAGTCTCTTTACTATTACAAAGATAATCTTTCTATTTTACTGTGGGAAAGCATGGTGCTAATGACCATTAAAATGGGAGTAATGAAAAAGATTTTTTATGGTCATGAAGACTGGTTTATCTCATATGTACTGTAACTGCTTTTAATGGGGCCTTGAAAACAAAAAGGAAAAGAAGTTCTGAAACCAGACATTTCAGTTTTGTCTAGCAGGGGATGCTGCTGGTTGCAAGTCCTAAATACACAATTCATGCAGTTGTTAGAGTGGATTGATGGTTCTGTAGTCACTGTAGCCTGAAGATTGTCTTTTGTCAGTAATTATTTACCCAGATAGTGCTGGGTCAGTCTGTCTTTCAAGACAATAGGCGTGATTTAATGAAGAACCCCTAATCAGGAACTACTGTCTTTGGAGTGCAGAACATCCTGGACCACGTGTGGTTTGTTAAGTTTGTCACCTGTCCCAAGACTGTTAGATTAAAGTGTCTTTAGGATGAACTGTCTCATTATAATGTGAAAACCACACCTCCAGGGAGCTGGAGAACCTTCCCTAAAATAAGACTCTAACTCAAAGAGCATGCATAGTAAGTTTAACACCATGGAAGCAGGAAAAGAACTAACCAACTGCAGATAAGAAGAGATAAAAACTAACCAGTTACAGTTGGAGGTATGTGGCAAAGAAGAGAGAACTAACATTTTTAACTGTAGAAATACACAATGTGACTGTAACCAGGTGTGCTTTGATTTGTGGAGCTGCTACCTTGCACCTGTCTCTGCACAAAATAGCAAATAAATACGGTATCTCTACTCTGTGTGCTGATTGACTTGTTAAAAACCAGGTAACGAGCTCCAGTTTTGGGACAACAGTTTTACATTATCTACACTTCTGAATATTTTTACTGTGACTTCTTAATGTGTGCTGACCAATGGGTAACCTTATGCTTGAAAATGGAAAATCCTTTACAAAGTCAAGAGTCGAATCACAGTGTCAGCTGAGCAGTCTAGTTTTACTGCTGAACAGTCTACTCAGCACTTCATCAGTCTACCAGCTGTTACTAAGGCATTTTTACATCTCTCCTTGGCAGGCTTTTGGGACTTTCTTTGTCAATAAAAAAGTGAATGAAAGCATGTAACACAGAGATCAAGAAACTACTGAAGTGTGCTGCGTCCCCAGAAACAAGCTCATGACTGGTTTAGGCAACTGCTGGCTATTCCCCATTGTACTGAGATAAAAAGCAAAGATAAAAGTTAAATAACTCTTGCTTTTCTGCTTCCTACTTCCCTGACATACTGTGGATCACTAGAAAAATAAGATTAGAGAAAGAGAGATCCTCCTCAATCTTTGGAGACTTGTTCTAGCTTGTGACTATAGACCCTTCAGCTTTTAGGAGTGAAATATGTGGCACTAATGCTAAAAATCACTGTTATCCCTGATGAAGATGCCAGGATTTCAGGTCACACATTTCCTTTCTGATCAGGATTCTCAGCTGATCCTGGCTGCCATCTGTTGGACCATCCTGCTCGGTTGGGGTCCTGGCTGGTAAGGACCTTGCCCTGCTGTAATGTAGTTAACAAAATGAAAGTTTTCCTTACGTCCTCATCTGTCATGGTACTAGGAAGACAGGAGAAGATTGTGAAACTCACAGATGGGCTGCAGAAAGGAATTTTGAAGAATGCAGACAGTTACGACTCTACACAAAAAGCACATGAAGTTGATATTCATAATAAAACAAATAAGCAAACAAACCCCCTTAAAATCTTAAAAGTAGGAGTATGACATTTACTACACAAGCTGCAGATATTAAAAAAAACCCCTCATTGCTGAAAAGATCTCCATAAATATAAGATGGGAATTTTTGTAGGACTAATTGGTAAGAATATAATGGTGAATGACTAGTCAAAAGTATTTCTAAATGAAGAAAAAATAGAACTGAATGAAACTGACTGAATAATAAATTGAATTAACTTCATGACTTTGCATCAGATAAGGTTATTTTGTGGGACTGAGAAGTGTTATGGTTATTTAAACTGTTTTAAAACTGAATCTTTCAAATCAGAAATGCCAAATTATTTTATTTTGATATTACCTAACAAAGTTCCTGATTCTTTTCTTTTGAATCTCTGTGGTTTTGTGTTGTGGCATGTTCCACTTACTCATGCTAAACTAAAAATAAAACCAATCACCTTAGTTTCTTAAGGAAAAAGTTATTAAATTAAAAAATCTTTTTTTTTTTTTCACTTTTCTCTAGCATCAAAGCAGTAAAATAAGAAGATTCATATAATTCCAGTTAAATTTGCAGGTGGCTTGAGGTTTTGCTGTTTGTTTGTTTGTTTGGTTTTTTTTGTTTCATTTTAAATACGGCCTTTCAAACCAGGGAATTTCATTAATTCAGCCAAGGAAACATCATGTGCTGTGGTATTTCAGATGAGGAATTATTTAACCACATGCAACTTAAAGTTTTGAAAAAATAAGTGATTTCAAAATATGAATTATTATTTCTAATTAGTGAGTAATGTTCTCTTATCAATTAATCTGTCAGCTATATCATTAATCACTCAATTATCTGTAGAATAAATACAAAGCATACTAGGACTATAATCCATATATGATGAATTACTGAAATGAACTTTATAGCTATTCACTGAAGTAAAAAAGCATGCAACAGTATTTAGATAGACTGCTAAATTTCCTGTATATTTGATCTATGGACAACTCATTTGTTATTTTATCTGTATACTGTACCTTTTGATGTGCTTTCTGCCACCATAAAATGCAAGTGTCAAAGTGTATACAAAATATTAGAATGCGATCACCAAGACAATGGCCATTAACAGAGTCAGATCCTTCTTTTTCATGGGGGATTTTTTTTTATATTGGAATTAGAGTCAGTCATGAAAAAAAGGGGAAGTATCATAAGGGGAACAGTGCTTTTTTTAAAAAACTTCAGACAAAATCCCAAGTTATACTTCTCAGAAATACTACTACACACCAAATACACACCATGAGCCAATGTCTCCATCACAGCAACAATAGGTAACTAACACGCAGGACACTAGCGTTGCCTCCATTTTCCAGACATACATTTCAACACAGAAGATGTGACATTCTTATGATAATATTGGAAATTCTCTTAAACAGAAGTTTTAGATTACTGGCTGATTACTGGCTTTCTGGTTTTGTTCCGTAACAGCACTGCTCAGCATCTGGAGTTAGATTTTTCTGAAGAGTTCACATTAAAAGATGACTGTAACTGTCTTTTCCGCTGCTAATGAAAATGGAGTTCAATTATTAGATTCCAAAACTTTAAAAATGTGGTCTGTGTAAATTTTTTTTGAGGCCAAAAAAAAAGCCTGTTAATTGTATGAATGTGTTTGTAATCATTTTGAATAAAAAAATTATGATTTAAGTTTTTTTTTTCTTGAGTCCTCGTATTCTAAGTTAAGTTTTTGAAATTAATAATAAGTAGCTGTTATAGATTACTACATATTGAACCTATTTATCATGATGTTACTGAATTTTAATATGTCTGTAAAAACAAATTATAGTTTTATAAAGAGATGGGTTTTAAAGCACACAGAGCTTCATCCTACTGTAAAAGAATGAAATACGATAAGACCTACTCCAAATCTAGTAGCTATCTTACTTTTCTGCAATTTATTTTTTTAGTAGAACTGCACTAAAATTTCCTGATTTTAGTTTTGCCAATTTTAGCTCTTTTTCCTGAGCTTCAAGGCTGTGATGGGTTTGCCCTTGGCTGGG
>NW_010117741.1:0-849 GCF_000699245.1 Pterocles gutturalis
TGGGTGTTCCTTCCCCGCAGCATTCCCTGTGGGTGGTGGGACGAGGCGGTGGGGGGCCAGGAGGCAGGACCCAGGACCCGAGCTGGTGGGGAGCATCTCTGTGTCCCACCGCCAGCTGCATTCACACATCACACGTACGCCCCTACGAGCTCATGATTGCCGTATAAAGCAGTGCTGCGTGTGTCTGAATTACAGGGAATAAACGGCAGTGCTTCCCAACCAATGGACACAGCAGGTTTCCCAAATACCTGCATCTTAAAGATCTTCCTTTGCTATCCTTTTTTCCTGTGTTCTGCCCATGCAAACCGTTACTTTTAGGCAGAAGGGTTAATTTATGTTGGACCACTCCGCCAGTTTGATTTAGATCAGGAGGACATTCCTTTAAAGTACCTGAAGAAAATGCGTGTTTCTTAAAGGAGGGGCATAAGAAATGAATCTCCCTAAAGACTGTCTGCTGCACCGCGTATATAGATGTGTGATTCCCTCAATGTGCTGACCCGGTGGAACAGCCACAAAAACCACGAGACAAATGCAAAGCATTACCTTTCAGAGAAGCAGTTACCTGAGGAGTTGTATTGCTGATTTCCAAACTGAAAAGGGAAAATAGAATACAAATGAAAAAAAAAAAAAACAAAACAGAGGCTTTGCTAACGTATGAAGAAACAAGAGACCAGCCAGAAAAGCACCCCAAAAGAAAGGGTGAGTAAAAGCTGTAGCACTTGCATTACTGAGTACATGAAGACCTTTCTCCATGGTCACATAAGTATTTTAGTAAAACATAACTTAAAAAATTATATTAAAAAAAGTTATTTAGACTAGAATTAAAAACATGATAATGAAGCAGAATAA
>NW_010117741.1:931-1214 GCF_000699245.1 Pterocles gutturalis
GAGCTCAGCGCCCCGGTCCCCCATCGCGCTCAGGTGATGTGGAGGGATGCAGGCACTGGGACTGCTCCCCCCGGACCCGCGCCTCTGCCAGGCACCGAACCCCCTCTGCCTGTCCTCTGGCTCACTGCTGGCTCCCATCATCACACCGGCATTAAACTTTCATGAGAGCCCATCACAGTCGGTGTTTTTCTGGTTGCTGTATGAGCAGCCTGAATATTTAATGCCGGGCATGGAGCTGTACGGAGCTGCTGCAGCCATGCGCTGGCTCTGCAAGGGTGCGGGG
>NW_010117742.1:0-221 GCF_000699245.1 Pterocles gutturalis
CCACGGAGGTGTGAAGTGGGGCTGTGCCCACAGCGGGTCCCTGTCCCTTGAAGGCAGGGTGGGCAGGAGCTAGCCCTGCCCCACACTGTGCCCCACAGAGCTCTGCATCCTTCCCCTACCCGCAGGCAGGATCTGCGTGTCTGCATGGTGAGTCTCAGCATCCTTCACCAGGGAGCAGGATGGTGCTGGGGGGCCCTTGGGGGGGCAGGCAGGGGTGAAAA
>NW_010117742.1:325-3397 GCF_000699245.1 Pterocles gutturalis
CAGGGTGCTTGCTTTGCTTCCCCAGGACCCCAGGGACAGCGTGTTTGTCCCCAGCAGGGGACACCCAAGCACGTGGCATGTCCCTGTCACCAGAGGGGTTATGTGACATCCAGCCCAGCCGGAGGATTAGGGGCGGCTATAACGGGCCGGGGGGTCACCGGTCACTCCTGGCTCCGGTTACACGGCGCCTGGTCCGAGCGCTGCTGGGGGGGGTCATCTTTCAAATGGCACAGACGTGTTGGGGGGGGCACGAAGGGAAGGGGGGAGGGGCTGGGGATGTCTACAAGACACCATGGGGCTGAGCATCCCACCCTTCTGTGCCCCTAAACCCATGGGGGGTTACCCCCACAGCCCCCTGCCCGGGGTGGGGGGTCCCGCATGGTGCCTGCTGCCGTCGTGGCTTTGTTGCGGGGAGCAGGAGGGTTCTGGCGCGCTCCAGTCCCCCCCATCCATCAGGAGAGCAGCTCGGTGGGAGATGACAGGGCTGTCACCCACCTTCCCAGCCACCTCCGGGTCCTGATTAATTGCTCGCTTAGCAACTGCTAATTGGTATGGAGTTGCTGGAACCCAGCCGGGCGCTGGAGGGGAGCTGGGGGAGGACAGCAGCGTTCCCATTCCACGTGAGAGTCCCCAGGGTCCCTGCGGAGGGAGGACACCCCTGAACCAGCCCACTCCCCAGTCAGCACCCCTGCATTGCCCTTAAAGGTGTTATCAACGAAGGCACTTTCTCAGATAGAAAAGAAGTCCAAATTTTTATTTTGTTCGTAGGTAGAGAATAAGCAAGCAGCGCTGGGCGCGAGGGGAGCATCCACCCTACCAACAGGCGAACCTTTCCACAAAACCTATCCCTCTATTTATTCCCTGAAATGTTGCATATCCATGAAGTTTTGCAATACATTCATTCATATTCATTTCCCAGCCCCGCCTAGCTCCGTTATCTTATTATAATGAGCTAAAGAGTCCTTCGGGGGTCCGAGGAGTCTCCTTTTTCTTGCGGGTGTTGCATTCTCATCTTGTTTTGCTTAGCAGTTCCTTCCCTTATCATCACAGTTCGGTTTTGATCCTCTCATCCTGTCTTTTCTGTTTCTTCCATACGATTACTGGAATCATGGGGGGGAAGAGGGGATGCTTGAGAAATTCCAGCAGGAACTTACTTCTCCATCCCTGTTTGGTACATGAATTCATACACTCTGGAGGGAGGTGGGGGAAGCAAAGCTGTCTCAAAAACCCATTTGTGTTAATGTACATACATCAAAGTTCATAGAGAAATAAGGAGAATGCACCTACAAAAACAACCACATTAATATTTTCATATAATTTGTTTAGTATAAGACTGAATCCATAGTTAAACAATATATGATCACATCATTCAAAAACTTCTTTAAACAGAGGAGCCTTGTCCTGTAGCCTGGAGGGGAAATGCAGTTTCACAGTCTCTCAGCTGAAACACTCAGCTCTTTACGTCAAGCACCTCCACTGAATGAAGTGGAAAGGGAGAAGCAAGGGAGGATACACCCAGGTAATACTCCCCAGATTAGCATCTAACCACGTCCTCAACCCAAGGCAGGTACATGGCATCTCTGACTTTGTCAGAGCAACCCTTTGTTTTAAGCAGCTTCTCACTCACAATGTCCTCAACCACACAAGGATTGTAAATACTCCCAATGCTAAAATTGGCCTCGGTGCATGATTCAGTTGCGATGCTGTACAATGCTGTGCAGTTAGACAGCGATGCCACACTGCCCTAGGAGGTGCTGCACTGTGCGCAAGGAGGGCACTAGCTCAGCACAGGAACATCACCATGCCCTTTCTTTCCTACTCTGCATTTCAACTGTGTTTGCTGGAGAGAGGTTGGTTTGTGTTGATATAACTTCTGTCACATCTTCCTTGGAAGTTACATCATTACATACTTTCAGACAATTAAAAAAACCCTGCAACACAGATTACAATTTAGTCAGTGCTGTTTCACGAATATTAAAAATGCCAAATCTCCATTTCTTTTAACATTAATCATGACCTAATACACCACAAAAGGACGGATTTAACAGCTGCCTGGGGGGTCCAGAGCATCCTTGGGGTGCATTGGCTGGGAGGGAGGATTTTTTTTTTTCCCTGCAGATTTAGGGAAGGCTCCTGGGGGGGTGCTGAGGATGTTGACTTGTTTCACACATTGGTGACGGGAGCCTGGCTGTGCAGGGTACTCGCGCTGTGCAAATCCCTTTGCACGTGGGGCAGGAGGGGACGGTCCCCACTGCAGCCGTGTGTGTGCGTGGGGTGTTAGGCCAGTGAATTGCCCCCAAAATCTCTCTTCCTCACCCCCTTGGCCTGAAGGGAGCCTGGAGTGGCTGGATCCATCCTGCGGTGAGGATGGCTGCCACAGGAAGGCACTGGTGGCTTGTGCTGGGAGTCCAGAGATGGGAGATGCTGAGTCCAGGTTTGGGACTGGAGCACTGGTGTGGGGACCGGGGCTTGGGGTGTGCAACAGCCCGGCTAGGGGTCCTGGGGGGCTGGCAGTACCCCCATGAGACCCATTTGTCACTGGCCCTGGCCAAGGCTGACTTTTGACCCTCGCTTCTCCAGATGGCTTTTCATCGCTCGGTGAAAACCAACCCCCTGTGCTGATCCCCCTCCCCTGCTGCTGGGGTGCCTTCTCCCCTGGGACCCCACAGTCTCCTCCCCTCCTTCCCCAGTGCCCAGCCCCTTGGAGCTGAGCCATGCACCTGCTGTTGTCCCCCCTTTGTCCCACGGGCTGGGGGCTTTGCTGGACCTTGCTAGAGCTGACCTGCTGTGAGCTGATCTGCCCTGGCACTGCTGGGGTGCCCAGCCCGGGACCTGGGGGAGAGGTCTGGGTGCTGAAGGCAGGCTTGGTGGCAAAGGAGGTTGTGGGGGTTTTAAATTTTATTTAATTCTATTTTATTTTTAATTAGTTTTTTTTATTGGCTTATGGTGTGAGGAACTATGAAATCTGGGCCGTGTTTTATTACACTGGACAAGATGGGAATAATTAAATGCCTGCTGCCACTCAGCCCTGCTCAAGTGGGGGCTTGTCCCCAAGCAGTGGCAGGGGGAGGA
>NW_010117742.1:3493-3735 GCF_000699245.1 Pterocles gutturalis
CCATGCCAGCGGTCCCCAGACCCAGAACTGCCCGTGGCAGCCTGGCTGGAGCAGGGGCTTGGCTCATTGCCTGGGAACCGGCCAGGTTATGGGTGAGAATTTGTGATTAGTTAATTTTGATAGCTAGGTCAGAGCAGTTTCTCTGTGGGAAGCTGCTCTCTTGGCCATAAAAGCATCTTTGGCTGATGGTACCATCCTGAAATTCCCGGGTGCAATGCTGCTGAGCACCCTGCAAAGGCTGT
>NW_010117742.1:4085-4342 GCF_000699245.1 Pterocles gutturalis
CACGGTGAAGGATCCATCCCACCTCTTCCAAAAGCCGCTTTCTTGCACGGGGACACACACCCCGATACCGTCTGGGGGGGCTCTTCCCAGTGCAGCCCCTCTCATTGCAGCATCGATCAATGAGGAACATAATTACTCTTGCAAAGGCAAATCCGTGCTGGCCTTGGCTGTTTGGTCCCCTTCCAAGGAAGACAGTGCTTCCTTGCAAAGTATCAGGCCATGAATATTTTATGCCTGAGGAGGATATTTCTTTCAGG
>NW_010117742.1:4374-4725 GCF_000699245.1 Pterocles gutturalis
GACGGGTGTTATTCTGACAGGCTCAGCTCCATGGCAGAGGATGCCTGGGCACCGTGGGGGTTTGCTTGCCCAGCATCCCTTGCCCTGGGTGGGGGGCAAGGTCTGTCCCTCGCCCCCCGCCGCAGCCCTTGCAGGGTGCTCAGCAGCATCGCACCTGGGAATTTCAGGATGGCACCATCAGCTGAAGATGCTTTTATTGCCGAAAGAACAGCTTCCCACAGAGAAACTGTTCTGACACAGCTATTAAAAGGGCTGGGGGACGGGGCTGCATCCCCGGGATGTCACACTGGGGACAGGGGGACATCTCTGGCTTTAAAAATAAAATGGGGGGGGGGGAAAAAAAAGGTTATC
>NW_010117742.1:4735-4991 GCF_000699245.1 Pterocles gutturalis
AGGGAAGTGGGGCAGCACCACCAGGACCCCCAGCACCTCTGAGACTGGGGGGTGGGTGACTTATGCATGGTGCCAGGCTTTCGCTGCAAGATGAACCTTCAAAAATAGGGTGGGAATAAAAGCCCCTGGTCCTGCCCCATGTCGCTCCTGGGCTTAACAACCCTTGTTGGCCGTGGGTCTTTGCTGTGGGCTTTGGCAGAAGCAGCATCACCAGGATCCCCAAAGCCATGGTCCTGCGGAGTGATCTGAGCACGGG
>NW_010117742.1:5011-6426 GCF_000699245.1 Pterocles gutturalis
GGTTCAGGGGTCGGTCCTCTCTAGAGTGCCAGTGAGAAAAGGTGCTGAAGGTGCATGAGGAGAGATTTGCAAATTGTGCTTCAGCTCTTCATGTTCCCCTATTGTTTAGACCCAAAATCCGGAGTAATCGCCTGCCCAAAATAGCCTCTCGCTGCTCAGCCTCTGCCACGTGAGCCTGCCTCCCAACACAGAGCAGCTCCTCGGAAACCACTGAACCTGTCCCGGGGTGTTGCATTTTTAAGGACTATTTAAAGGGTTTTAGTGTTGAGGAGGGATGGCTGAGCATCGGCGGGAGGTGAGAGCTGGAAGGTGCTGTGGGGTGTTTGCTGTCACTTAGCATTAGCCAGAAAAGCATCAACGATGCTTCGTGCCGGGGCCAGATCCTGCCGTAGAGCTGCTCATGGGATGGGAAACTTGTCTTCTCCCTTTTCCGTTCTTTTCCCCATCAGCTTTCTCAGGGGGGTGGGAGCAGCATGGGATGGGAGGAGGACTGGGTCTGGTTTCCAGTTTACCTCCAGGTGAGGTCTGGCATCTTGCTCAGCCATGGATCCCAGTAGGGAGGGGGGAAAAAAATGAAATCAATGTGGTTTGGTTCCCAAATCCTATCTCCCTTCCTGGCATGGGAGCAGCAGCCACAAGAGGGAAGCAGGACATCACCCAGAGGATGGAGCCAGCTGAGGGATGGAGCAGCAGGGTCCAAACCTCCATTTGTGCGGGTTCTGGCTTTGCTGCAGCTCCCCAGGGAAGGATGGTGGGTGCAGGGCTTGACCCCAGGTGGGGATAACATGGGGGTACGAGTTATGGGATGTATGGGGCATACATGCAGCCTGGGTGATGCTGGGAGTGCTGGATGGTTGCAAAGCGTGTGGTGAAGGGTCATGCTGTCCAGGCACCGTGTGCTGGATTAGTGCATTTCTATCCCAAAACTGTTTTTTTTTATTTAATTGAGCAGAACTCCCCGTGGCAGGAGCCTCCGGTCGGTCCCTGGAGCAAAGCTGCAGCTTCTCCTTGCCAGAGGTCTGAGCTGGGCTGGATCCATCAGTGCACTGAGCTGTGCCGGCCTCTGCTCAGCACAGGGGTGCGATGCGGGGCTGAGGGGGCTGTGGGGTGGGTGGCCCCGGTGCCGAGGCACTCTTGCCGTTAGGTGGAAGTGTTGCAGAGGAGAAGAGTGCTGGTGCTGCCCGACTGTGGCTCAGAGAGTGGCAAAGCCACACTCCAGTCCTTTGTCCTCCTGAAACGTGGAGGCAGGGAGGCCCAAAGGGGAATTTTTAGGCTGGATACACCCAGGAGAGAGGAATAAATCCCTGACAAGAGGCTCTAATGCTGCGGCTGGAGGAGGTTTGGCCAGGGATGGGCATCACCACGTGGCAGCGGTGCTGGATGCTGCCCTTGGTCGCTGGCGGAGGTGTGGGGCT
>NW_010117742.1:6472-6711 GCF_000699245.1 Pterocles gutturalis
GAAAGCCGACAAGCCCAGGGCTAGTTTCCCCTTCCTCCTCCAAGAGGCAGGTCTGGCTGCTCAGCCTCAAAGAGGGTTTTGCTGGGACCCCACATCAGCTGGGTGGGATGCGGGCAGGGCTCTGGGATGCAGGAAAACTGCTGGTTTAGGCTTGGCATCGCCCAGCGTGAGCAAGGGGAAACCAAGGGGGCTGTCAGGGAGCTGGCATGGCTACAGCAGCCTTCCTCATGAGGAGGAGG
>NW_010117743.1:0-2070 GCF_000699245.1 Pterocles gutturalis
CCCTCCTGGGCAGCCAGCCCTCCCCTTCGCTCAGCTACACCGGCAGCTTCTTCATCAAAGCAGTACCAGAGCATCCCCAGGATCAGGAATCCCTCTTCAACCTGATGTCGGGAATCCTGGGCATCTCCCCCTTCTCCTCCTCCGAGGGCCACCAAAGGCACCTGGATGCTCCTTACCCCTGTCCCGAGGTGGCTCAGAGCCAGTTGGACCTTTACACCGCCTCCTGCCAACCCGAAATGAACGGATCCACCCAAACCCCTTTCCCGGAGCAGGATTACAGCGGTTTCCCAACGACGGAGGGTCCTCAAGCCCTCCAGGCACAACCCACCTTGGGGAACACCTCCCAGTGCTTCTTCCAAAAAAAACTCCTGGACAACAAGCAGGACATCAAGCTACCTTCTGGTTCCCCGCCTCTGGACAAGTTTAAACCTTCCTGTGCCCAGTGGGAGCCCATCACCCCACATCAAGCCTACTTGCCCACCGGCTACCATTCTCCCGAAGCCTTCCCAGCTGGAGAGAGCAGCCAAGGGATGTTCCACCCATTGGGCTCCAAGATGGAGAGCGTCTTGTCCGTCAGCTGCCCGTCGGAGCTGGGCAGCCTGGCAGAGGATGCTGCCTGCTTCGGTGCCCAGCTGGGCTTCGGCTGCGAGCCAGAAAATTTCCCAGCCCGCAGGGATTTTGTCGACACCAAGATCCACAACCTCCCTCCTGGGTTAATGCCGGAGTTTGACACCTCCTTGGCCCAACCTGACGTCCTGCCGGGTTTGATGAGTTCTGCTGAGCTTCTCCATCCTCACCCCTCACCTTCTGTTCCCCCCACGGACTTTTTGGGCCACCCCAGCTCTTCCTCCATCTCCTCCATCCCTTCCCTGCTGCCTACCAACCCTCCCACCTTGGTGGAACCCAAGAAGAAGACTCGCCGGACCAAATGTTCTTCTAAATGTTTCTGCCCAAAACCCCACGAGAAAGCTTTCGCTTGCCCGGTGGAGAACTGCATCCGGAGTTTCGCCCGCTCGGATGAGCTCAATAGGCACCTCCGCATCCATACGGGTCACAAACCCTTCCAGTGCCGCATCTGCTTGAGGAACTTCAGCCGTAGCGACCACCTCACCACCCACATCCGCACCCACACCGGCGAGAAACCTTTCTCCTGCGACACCTGTGGCCGCCGTTTCGCCCGAAGCGACGAGAAAAAACGACACAGCAAAGTCCACCTGAAGCAAAAAGCCCGCACGGAGGAAAAACTCAAAGGTTTGGGCTTCTTCTCAGTGGGTCTCGCCTTCGGGACATTGTGAAACCCCAAAACTGTGTGCTGGGAGATGGCGTTTCCCGACGTCCCCCCGGAGCATCTCACGGGAGAGCCGGGGTGGGAAGATCCTCCTGGGATGGTCCCGGAGAAGATGACGGCGGATCAAGCCGCGGCGGGGAGGAGAGAGGGGCAGGTGGGGATGCAGAGGTGATGCCGCCGTGCTGGACCGCTGGATGCAGAGGAGGGATGCGGCAGCTCCGGCCACCCGGAGCCATCCCCAAACTGCAGGGACTGAGGTGTTGCTAGAGCTCCTATTCCAAGGAAGGGAAAAAAAAAATTTAAAAAAATTTAAAAAAAATAATTACAGAAAGAAATCACCACTGAGATGGGTTTTTATGGGTTCGTAGCGACCTGGCAGTGATTTCCCCCACCTGCACTTTACACGGAGCGGCCGAGCGGATATTTTCCGGGCGGCACAGTCGGGGGCTGTGGGTTGGTTCGTACCCTTAAACAAGGAGAGAGATGCCGCCGGGCGCCGGCAAGCGGTGCATAACGGTCCCTTTGGAAAGGTGATGTCGTTCTTATTGTTAGTATTATTATTTATTATCCTGTTTGTAAAAAGAAAATGGAATTTATCAGGAGTATTACAAAATCGTGTCTATTTTTCTAATTAAAGATTTGAGCTCATCTAAAACCTCGCTGGGGTTGCTCCTCTCAATCCTGTATAGCAACCGATGCCGGCGGGATTTCTGTTGCATTTTTGACCTCAAGTTGCCGCGTATTGGGGGGGTGCTTAAATAATTAAAAGGGAGAGAAAAAAA
>NW_010117743.1:2108-4701 GCF_000699245.1 Pterocles gutturalis
CAAATTCCCAGGGTGGGCGGTCCATCCCGGCAGAAGGGTCTGACCTCAAATTGGGACGTGGCTCCGCGTGTGCTTGGATCCAGAGCCCTGGGGTCCATTGCAGAGCCCCCCCAAAGCCCAGCCCAGAACCCCCCACCCTGGGCTCGGGGTCCCTGCCAGGCTTCACCCACAAAAAATGGGGTGAGATACAGCCCCACTCCCCATCTTCAACCCAGCACATCCCCAGGGCTGGAGGAGATCCAGGCACCGCAGGCAGGCAGGATGTGGCCCCTGCGAAGACGGGGGGGGCATTTATTCCCTCCCTTTTGGCGTTTTAAAGGACGGAGGGATGCTGTTTCCCTTCTCCGGGATGGCTCAGGAGATTTGCAGCCTGGAAAGTGCTGATGCATCCTTGGGTCATTAAAAATCAGTTTTAAAACAGATTAAAATCAGTTTTAAAATGTTTTAAAATCGGTTTTAAACCATATATCCCCCAAATTTCATCCTTCTAAGAGGAGATGCTCACTGGGATGGGGCACGCTGGTTTTTGGGATTAATTAATGGGGGGAGAAGGTGCCTGTGGGGGTGGAGGGAGATGGGCAGGGGGATGGGGAGAAGGGGGAAACTGAGGCAGGGATGGGTACGGTTGCAAGTCTGCTCCTCCAAGAGAATTTATCCCCTCCACCAGCCCTGGAGAGGGGAGATCTGCCCCCCACAACTGTGTCACGGAGGAAAGGGGGATGTCCCTGCCTCGTCCCCTCGTGTCCCCCCCAGCCCTTTGGCAACATGGGGCTGGAGCATCCTGAGGCTAAACCCCAGTTATACCCCAGTTATCCCAGCAAAATCCTTGGATTTCCAAAAAACTGCCCCTTGCTGAGCTTGCCGTGGACACCATGGCGATGGGGTGGGACGCTGGGTGGGAGACGTGGGGTCCCCAAGGGTGCCAGTGGGGTGGGATGGGAGAAGGGGCCAGAAGGAAACCTCGTGGAGTGGGAAATCCAAAATGTCCCCTTGGCATTGTTCCTCTGATGGCACCCAAGGGTGCTTGTGCCCCTCGGGTGGGCACCCACCACCCCCAGCACTGCTGGCCCCAGCATCCCATGGGCACAGGAGCCTCATCCTGAGCGAGGACCACGCTGGGGGATGCAGGTAACCCCAGGCACCAGAAAAAAAAAATAATAATTTCTCATGGGTGACCCCAAATATTGTTGATAAGGACGGGAAGAGGCGTCTCTTGGGCACCTCTCCACGGGCTGGCAGCCCTGCTTTCCCCTGGCCATGCATGATGCATGAGCCTTTATTAATACCCCCCGAAAGCGCATCAATTATTGATGCTGAGCTCGAAAGCTCTGCAGAAACACCCGGGCTGGAGCCTTCGCCCTCTGCCAAGGGAGGGGGGCACCCACCTCGGGTGGTGCAGCTGCTTCTGGGGTGGGATGGGACCCAGCATCCCTGCTGGTGTTTGTGGGAGGGGAGAGGTGGTTGTGCCCCAAAACTTGGGGCTACTCAGGGCTGGGGAGAACTATTCACCCCCCAGCCAGCAGCATCCTGGTCTGACATCTTCACCCATGGCCACAGTGGGGACAAGAAAACATGACAGTGCTGGGGACCACGCTGAGCTGCTGGGGACCGCACTGAGCTGCTGGGGACCAAGCTGAGCTGCTGGGGGCTGGATCAGGACCAAGCCAGGGACTAAGGCAGGGTGCTCGGGAACCATGTGGGAATCAGGCCAGGGTGCTCAGGGACTCAGTCAGGACCAAGCCAGGGATTAAGCCAAGGCTGATCAGGGATCAGATCAGGACCAAGCCATGGTGCTTGGGAACAATATCTGGACCAAGCCAGGGACCAAGCCAGAGTGACTGGGGACCAGCTGGGGACCAAGCCACGGACTAAGCCAAGGTACTCAGGGACTGGATCAGGACCAAGCTGGGGACCAAGCCAGGGTGCTGGGCAACTGCATCAGGACCAAGCCAGGGACTAAGGCAGGGTGCTTGGGGACCAGCTGGGGACCAACCCAGGGTGACCGGGACTCAGTCAGGAGCAAGCCAAGGGATTAAACCAGGGTGATCAGGGATCAAATCAGGACCAAGGCAGGGTGCTTGGGGACCATATCAGGACCAAGACAGGAATTAAACCAAGGATCCTTAGGGACCATCTGGGGACCAAGCCGGGGACCAAGCCAGGGAGCAAGCCAGGGTGCTTGGGGACCATCTGGGGACCAAGCCAGGGACTGAGACAGGGCGCTCAGGGACTGGATCAGGACCAAGCCAGGGTCCTTGCAACCGTGGATCCAGCCCAGGACAGGGAAGGAGCATGGCAGGTGCCCGTGCTCAGCCACGTACCCCACACCAGCCTCCCCCTCAGGGGGGATGCTCTGGGGTGACCCCAGCCAGGAGCCTGCTCGGGACAGGGGCTTTGCTGGTGGGGGGCCAGGGTGGGATTGGGGGCCAGGGGAGGTGCAGGATGAGGCCGGCGGGCTGGTGCATGGCTGCAGGGCCCCGCGGTGTTCGTGGGGAGACAGGCAGAGGGAGCTGTGAAGGAGGAAAAAGCAGCAGAGAGAACAGTCCCGGCTCAGGCTGCAAAGGAGGAGGAGGCAGCTGCTGCCGCTCGCCCT
>NW_010117744.1:0-7690 GCF_000699245.1 Pterocles gutturalis
GGGGGCTTTGAGTTGGGGGTGCCAGCAACGTTTCACCTTTCAGCCTTTGGCATGAGGATTCCTGCAAGGGCTGAGTCCTGTGCTGTGTCAATTTGGGGGGAAAAACTGGGAGCTGTGCTGACCATTTGGGGTCTTTCTTGGGAGCCACAGCGTGCCAGCTGCCCCCTCTGCCTTGCCCACGTCTCGGAGCGGGGCTGGTAGAACGGTTCCTCGCCATCATGTGCCAGCGCTGCACTTGACAAAGGTGTTTCCTTACCCCCCATGAGTTTTTTCCCTGGTAGACAGCAAGGCTCCCTTTAACACCGGGATAATTCCCCTCAAATGTCAATTTGGGGTTGAAATCGGTGGAGTTTTGTACCCCAGGATCTAGCTTGCTGTGCAGTGGTGTAGAAAACGCCCGATGAGACCAGAAATGATCCGTCATGCTCAACTTTTATGGTTATAAAATGTTGAGGCAGGTTTTGGGTTTGCAGCATCACGTGAGCAAATCTTACAAATCTGTTGTGTTGTGTGCCCGTTAGTGCAGGGAATTTGTTGGTAGCTCAAGAAATAATTGTCTCATCAACAATTAAGAAACTGGAGCTGCTCCTCCTGCGGCCTTTCCCGGCTGTGGGTTATTGATTTTGCTGGAGCTGCTGTTGCTTCAGAACAGCCCGAGATCAGAATTGATTCCTTGGTTTTTTTTATAGCCTTGGGTAACAACCAATTCCCTTGACTTAATGATGTCCCTTGGGATTAATTATTCTTGCTCTCATCCAAAATATAGGCCAGCACAGTCTGTTGGCAAGGCAGACAGGGAGCGATGGCGTGATTTGATGGCGCGTGATGCTGCTGGCTGTTGTGATGGTCCCTGACCCTCGTGGGCAGGGTGCTGGCCCAAGGGACACCCTGATTTCCTGACCTCGTTCCTTCTCTTGCAGCCGTGTTATCTCCGAGACTGGGAGATGCAGGTGCATTTTAAAATCCACGGGCAGGGCAAGAAAAACCTGAACGGCGACGGCTTTGCTATCTGGTACACCAAAGATCGCATGCAGCCAGGTAACGCACCGGTGGAAGCTGCTGGGGTGGAGGCTCTGCCTCAAGGGGAAGGTCTTGGGGGGCACGTGCCGCCTTTTCGAGGACGTGTGTTGGCCAGACTCGCCCTCCTGGTCTGCCAGCTCGGTTGGGGAAATTGCAGTGGGGAATAGGAGGGGTTTGGGGTCTTAGGGCTGGTTTGCTGTCGCCTTGGCAGGCAAAGAGGGAGGAATGACCATGTGTGAAGCTGCCTCGAAGCCTTGGCACCTGGGCTTGGGGGTTTATGGGGACCCTGGGATGTTGGAGTCAGCTCGGGGCTGGATGGCTTTGGGGTTTTGCCCTGTAACGGGAAGTGTGGGGCCTCCTGCGCTCCTTAAAAAAAAGACTGCGGCGGAGTCTCGATCCTTGACCAGCCAAGGGCAGGGGATTTAACCTCAGCTTCCCTCCTGGGAGGGTATGTGTGCTTGAGTAACGGCTCAGGGCTGTGTGGAGCTCTGGGTGCTCAGGTCGGCCTCTGGCCTTTGAAGAGGGGACACGGCTCTGTCCTACAGAAGCAGGTGGAAGCTGGGGACAAAAGATCCCTCCCTGCTGGTGTCTGGCCTGGGTCTCCCTGCCACGCCAATGTTAATGAGCCTTCACGTGCCCTGACCCCGTACATCCTCCCAGCTCGGCTTGCACCAGGGTTTTGACACAGAGTTAGGGGACCCGTGGGTGAATCTGCCCCTGTGTAGCCTGGAGAGCACTCGCCTCGTTACCTGAAGGAGAAAAGCAAGAAGGGATAGGAAACAAGCCCTCTGCAACGCCTGTCTGGCTCTGCCACCCTTATTTATGGCCTCTTCTTCCTCCTAGGACCTGTCTTTGGAAGCAAGGATAACTTCCTGGGGCTGGGAGTGTTCGTGGACACCTACCCCAACGAGGAGAAGCAGCAGGAGGTGAGCTAGGAAGGATGACCGAGGTTACAGCTCGTGTCATTGCTAACGCAGCTTTTTTTTGTTGTGGTGTGATCTTCGAGCTCTTAAATCCGGGACCAGCTCTTACTCTGCTTCCTCTCTGCTGCCGTTTCCCGCCATGCTCCGTGTAGTTGGTTTTACTTCCTGGCGAGACAATAACTCTTGAGAGATGTGAAAAGCCACGGGGTAGTTTTGTGGTCAGCTCGGAGAAAAGGCTTTCAGGGCAGGAGAAAATGAGCCGATGGCACCACCTCTGCGTTGTCACCTCCTGGCCTTTCCGCAGGCTGGCAGTGAGTAGTGCTTGAGGTGGAGCTGTACCAAGAGCGTGGTCTTTGTAAACCTTGAGTAGAGCAGAACCCGAGCTGAGAGCACAGCAAAGCTGTTTCTTGGCAGCTAATCAGCAGGAGGCTTCCCTTGCACTCCGGGATACAGCGTGGCTGCGCTCTGCCTCTTTGGAAGGTGCCCGTCTCAAGACCTTTGTGTTCTTGGTGCATCTAGTGGTGGTTTGGGGTTTGTTGGTGTCTGTTCCTGCAGAGAAGGGAAATGCAGAGGCTGTTCAAACTGGGCCCTTCCCACCCTGATACTGGAGTTGGTTTCATCACTCCAAAACCATATTCTTTCTTAATTATACCTTCCCCTAAAAAATAGGCGCTGTTTTGCCCCCAGACCTTGTGCTCACCCCACAGGACCCCGTTCACCCCAAGGAAGGACATAAAAGGGTGCAGCTGGGACGTGCCCTGACCTTGAGCTGCTGAGCAAGCGTTGAGTAACCGCCAGCTTTTGTTCAAACCCCCAAAGCAGCCGGCGCTGGCGCAGGCCTGGACTTTGCGCTCGTAAAAAGCCTTTCCCAGCTGCCTGGCACCGCCGTGCCGCCAGCAGCTGAGGATTAGGGTGGTGTTGGGTGGATCCCATTGATCTGCAGGGTGGCAGCTCTGCTTTTCTGGGCTAAAGGGACACACAACAGGTCTGTCTTAAAAGAAATCCTCAGTGGGACATGATGGGTGTCTGCCTTTTTTTGCAACCAGAGGGTGCTGCCCTCTTCTGGTCAAGCACCAAGGAAGGGAAGAGATGGAGAAATGCTCATCAGCCGATTGTTGGCCTGTGGGTTCACGGCTGCTGTCTCCAGCCTTTAAAAGGCCCAAAAGAAGTGTTTCAAGGGAAGAGGGGCAGGTTCGTTGAGGGTCCCTGGGGAGCGATTGTAGCCGATGTATCCCCCTTTATGCGAGTGAGCGGGCGAGAAGGAGAAATTCTGTACACAGCAATGCTTGGCGTTGGTTCCTAGCCCAGGATTCGGCACCTGCCCCCTAAAGCCCTCTCTCTGCTCTAGTGTCTGCTGAGCTGATAACGCGCTGAGCTCTGGGAGGAGGTTTCCAGGTTACAGGTTAATACCAAACTCTGCTCTGTGACCGTCTTGCTTCTGTGCTCTCTCTTGCTTTGCGCTCACCCTGGACTGACAGGCTCAGAAGAGGAGGTACAGCCCAGGAAATCAGGTACTCGCTCACGCTCACCCACCTGTTCCCAAGCTGTCAGCTTTCACTTTGGCTCACAGTCGAGGAATTCCCTCCTCCGAGCTCCGGAAATCCCCGTGTGAGCTGGGAAACTGCATGGAAACTGTCTGTCCTCCATCCCGGAGCTGAGGCTGAGCCCGAGGAAGGCTGGGGCATGGAGTGGTGGAATCATGCTGTTGTCTTGTTGAGACAGATTTTTTGGGGGGGATGAAGGAGTTTGGGGGCTGCGGGGCTGTTTGTGATGCCGGAAGTGTGTGGGCAGCTGGTAGAGCCAAGCGGTGGCTGGTGGGGTGAGAGCAGAACCTCACCCTCAGCTTTTCTCCCTCCGGCAGCGCGTCTTCCCCTACATCTCGGCCATGGTGAACAACGGCTCTCTGACCTACGACCACGACCGGGACGGGAGGCCCACGGAGCTGGGGGGCTGCACGGCCATGGTGCGCAACCTCAACCACGACACCTTCCTGGTGATCCGCTACGTGAAGAGGAGGCTGACGGTGAGCACTGCTGGCCAGGAGCGGAGCAGGCAGCAGGGCCGCGGCAGGGGCTAAGGGAGCTGCTTCTTCCTCAGGTGTTGATCGATATCGATGGGAAGCATGAGTGGAGAGACTGCATTGACGTGCCGGGTGTGCGCCTGCCCCGTGGGTACTACTTTGGGACCTCTTCTGTCACCGGAGACCTGTCAGGTACCGCCACGGGGACCCCAGCCTTGTTTCCCAAGCGACTCTGTCAGCTTCTGGGTGTCTGGAGGTGCAGCTTGGTACCTCGCGGGGCTCACAGGAGCACACAAGGACCTTCCTGTGCTTTAAGCATCCTTGAACTGCAAGTGGGAGCCTTGTTTTTTTATCTTACAATGAAAAAAATAATAAAAATCTTCTCCTGTACTCTCCTTCTGCAGCCCGTGGTGCCCAGGTTAGCCCCGAGGGCAGCACTGGAGAGAACTGTCGCTGTGAACATCCCAGGCGCTGGAGCCAAGCCATGCTGCTTCCTCCTGCTCCGCTCTGTCTCAGGGACGCGCCTGGGTGTATCTGGCTTTGGATTTCATACCCTGAGGGTTATTTCCCGCTGGTTATTGAGGGAGGGACCAGCTGGGTGTGCCTGGGAGCGGTGGTGCAACGGGGGCCTGTGTAAATCAAGTTTTGCAGAGAGCTAGAGCCAAACCCTCTGCCTTCCTCAGCAGGTTTTGAGCCCCATTTCAGTTCTGCCTCTACAAAAGTGCATTGATGGCCGGTGTCTGGGCCTATTTTTGCCTCCACCAAAAGTTCCTTTTCTCTCTTCGCTCTCTCCCCGGGGAGCTGTCAGGCTGGCATGGAGCACTCGCCTTGTCCCGCTAATAACTCCGCCGTCACGAGCAAAGGAAGCGCGGCCGCGTGAAGCTGATGCAAACACATTCCCTTCAGGTGTCTGAGCAGTTTCGAGTCAGATGATTTCCCGATTTTCCTGATCTGGGCTGGTTTTTTTCTCAATTTAAGTAGCTTAAAGGTTCCCGTTAGCAGAGAGCCCTGTGCTGGGGCGCAGCTCTCAGCCCGCCGTAGACCCTGCCCTGCGGAGGGGAGTTTTCCCCCCTCAGGAGGGGAGACCCAGCACCTTTTACCCCAAGTGATGACATCCCAGTGGCACTCGAATCCCTGGCTGGAGCCGTATTTGTCGGTGACGCCTCAGGACATGTTTCTGCTCTGCTTCCAGACAACCACGACATCATTTCACTGAAGCTTTACCAGCTGACGGTGGAGCGAACGCCGGAGGAGGAGAAGTGGGACAGAGAAGTGTACCTGCCCATTGTGGACAACCTGAAGCTGCCGGGAAGTGAGTAGGAGCTGCCGGCCTCGTGTGGGGGAAGGTGGGAGCGGCAGGGGTTTGAGGGGGGGTCGTGGAGCTATGGTGCTTGCGGAGCAGAAACCACATCATCTCGGCAGCAAACCCGCCCCACTCCAGTGGCAACTGGGATGTCCATGCCCCTTTCTTCCTACCGATGGTTGTTCTCCTGGGCTGTGTGACACAACTGGTGTCACAGCCTGTCTCCGCTTGGCGTGGGTGTCGCAGGCAGCAGTGCTCACCCTTGGAGGAGTTCTTCTTTCCTAGAAAACCCCAGGATAAGTGTCTCCGCTTCGGTAATGCCATGACCAAAACGGGGTGTGCCGCTCCACGGGAAGCTGCAGAGCTTTAAACCTTGATGGTGTCATCCAGAAATCCCACTGTGGATGTGTTCCCAAGCCCCTTGTGCGTCCTGAGGTCCCACAGCTTAGGCTGAGCTGAGCCAAAAAGCTTCGGGAAGCTGAACCCTGGGGCAGTGAGAGCCTGGCAGGGTGCCTGGGGTGTGTTAAATCCCCCAGTGCCAGCAAATCTCAGCAGGGCTTTGGGGCGCTGGGCTCTCTGGGGGCTCACGGGCTGTTTTTCTTCCTCTCTCCTGCAGTGGAAGCGCCACTGGAGCCCATGAGCGGCCTGGCTCTCTTCTTGATTGTCTTCTTCTCCCTTGTCGCCATTGTTTTCGCCATCGTCATTGGAGTCATTGTCTACAACAAGTGGCAGGAGCAGAGCCGGAAACACTTCTATTGACTTGGGAACCCCCCGGGGTGGCCCATTGCTAGCCTTTGCTAGCCACGTCCTAACTCCCACCCGTCCCAGACTGGCCAGAGCGTGATGGACCGACCTTCACAGCAGGGACCCTTGTGTCACCCCTGAAAACTCCCGTGGGGACAGCCGCTGGTTTTTACTGGGCTCCAGAACTCCCCCGTGGGAGCGGGCGATCCCCAGCACAGCGTGCGATGGACGGGGAGCCGAGCGCTGCGGGGACAAACTAGCCGTCCCCCGAAGGAGCTCTGCTTTGGGATTGTTCAGGAGGATGGGCTGTGCCTCTCTGCCATCCGGGGAGACCGAACGCAGGCAGAAATTGCCACCTCGGCTATGAAATCCTGGCTGAGGGACACCAGCAAACACCATTTTCCTCCAGTAACCCGTCGCAGCGTCACTGCGACCCTCACACCCCCTTGTCTTGAGCGATTTAATTTCCAGGAGGGATTTTCCAAGCTATTCATCCCACTCTGGCTTCCCATCGCCTGCCTTAGGCTCTCTTTGGTGACCGGACTGCTTTCCTTTGTACCTGGAATCCCCCCGCTGCCGTGCAGCCCCTCTCTAAAAAACCCCGCCCGCCGAGGTTTGGTGTTTTTGGGGCAGGGGATGCCGCTGGTTTTCCCTGGCATGAGACAGGTTGAACTGGGAACCTGCCTGGCTGCCGGGCTCCCTCTTTGGGGACCAGCTGCTCCCCTCGCTGTGGACCCCTCCTCGCTTTGGGGTTCCCCGTTTCTAATAACCATTTGCTGCTGTATTGCGGGGCTCCAGCCCTTCTCCCCGCCCCATCGAGCCGTTGCCGAGCATGCTGCCGCCTCCGCACCCGTGCTGTTGGCGTGTCGTGTTGTGGATTCTGGCAGTTTTCCCCCCTCGGTGCTCACGTCCCTGCATCCTGGGGTCCCCTCCAAGGAGGAGTGGAGCCTCGTGGGGGGGATTTTGCTGCCTTTCAGGGAGTCGTCGTTTATTCCTACCTCAGTGACTGCTTTGGTCGATGATTTCTCTGTGTTTTCTCTCCCTGGTCGTCGCAGTCATCTTTGCCCCGGGGACCCCAGCCATCACTCACAAGGTTATGGCACGGAGGGCGTGGGATCCCCGGAGGGATACAGGAGAGGGAGATTTTTAGGTCAGTTTGTCCCAGCAGAGTCTTAGTGGCTCTGGGGACATCAAATTTGCCCCCTGCCAGCCCTGTTGGTGGCAGTGGGGTCCTGGGGAGCTGTGTCCTTACCCCATGGCTTTCCTGGGCCCTTGCCCCCAGCTCAGATCCCCGTGGGGGTCCTGGGAGTACCTGGGGGGGGGCACATGTAGCCCATGTTTTCTTGGCAGGATACCATCCCCGGGGTAGGGGGGAGCTTGTTTCACCGTGCCGCACAGTGATTGTGGCGTGGAAGGTGAGTGTGTTTTCTGGTGTTTTGCCTCTTTTTTTGCCTGATAACCAGGAGCGAAACATGCACGCCTCTCTCCGGAGCTGTACCTGGTGTCTTGGAATAAACGTGTGATGTGGCCTTGCTCCTTGTCCCTGCTCTGTCCTTGGATGGAGCGTTCCCTCCCCAAACCCATCCTGCCCAGTGGCGGAGCAGGTCGGGGACCACGTCCCACTGCTCCCCAAAATGGAGCAGCTCCTTTTCCATCCCCCCCCCATCACGCCACAGAGCT